>NW_008705459.1:4037166-4042433 GCF_000326865.2 Helobdella robusta | reverse complement strand
TTATGTTGTTGTTGTTGTCTTTGCAGATGAAATAACTGTTTTCGTCTCTGCAATAGTAGTATTTGTTGTCATTGCCGCTGTTTTCGTTGTTGTTGTTGTTGATGTTGTTGTTAATGTTGTTGTCTATTATGTTGTTGATGTCGTTGATGTTGTTGTTGTTTATTATATTGTTGTTGATGTTGTTGTTGTCTATTATGTTGTTGTTGTTGTTGTCTTTGCAGATGAAATAACTGTTTTTGTCTCTGCAAAAGTAATATCTGTTGTCATTGTTGTTGTTTTCGTTGTTGTTATTATTATTGTTGATGTTATTGTTATTGTCAAACTTTTCACTATCGATACTGTCGCAAGTTTTGTCGTAAAATTTGTTATTGTAATGACAATGACTGACATGACTGACTGCATTAGCATTATCGCTTAAATTATCGTTAATAATTCGATTATTATTATTATTATTAATATTTTTATTATTGTTATTGTTGTTGTTGTAGTTGTTGTAATTGTTGTTGTTATTGTTGGTAGCAGTGTAGTTAAGATCGCAGGCGCATCCGCTATGTGCCGAATAAACGTTCACAAGAAATTTGCTGATGTTATTATTACTATTATTGTTATTGTTGTTGTTATTGTTGCTGTTATTATTATTATTATTATTGTGGATGTTGTTCTTGTAGTAGTAATTGTTGTTGTTGTTAAGTTTTAATAAGGACGAACAGTTAATTTTATTGTCGTTATTTATATTGTTGTTAATACTATTGTTCTCATCATCATCTATACTGCCAATAACATTAAATTCCTTGATACTATCATCGTTATTGTTGTTGTTAACATTATTATCACCAATGTTGATGTTCTTGTTGATGTTATCATCATCATCTCTATAGACACCATAATTTTGTCTAGCATGGTAAAAACCACTCTTACCACTAATCCACCATTGAACCCACCCAGCAAACCCACCAACTACCTCCAAGGCAGTTCCAACCGCACCCTTCACCACACCAGCCACACTCAGCCACCATCGCAGAGGCGCCAACGACATGTGAGCCAGGTGGTGGTTATTGTATGTGGCGTAGCAAGACACCCAAATACCGTTCACTAACATGGTACCGTGTGTCGTCAGCGGAGCGTATATACCGCGATGTCGAGTTTTCGATATACCGACGATTTTTGTCGGTTCTACGATTGTGTCGGTTGAAGAGGTTAAGTGGTGTGACGATGTTGATGATGATGACGTTGAGGGGGGTGTTGATGATGATGGTGGTGGTTGAGTTGGTGTCGGTGATGATGAGGGTGGTGGAGTTACGATGAAAAGAAAATCGTTTGCTGTGTTTAGATAAGCAGCAAATGATGTGATGATGTTGCTTTTATCACTATTGTAATCGTCATTATCAACTGAAACACCATCATTCTTGTCACTTTCATCAGATATGTGACGAGAATCGTCATCATTAGGTTTCTTCTTCATTTTGAAATGATGATGATGCTGATAATGATGATGATGATGACGGTTTAAAAATATTAAATGGTTATCAGTTAGGGTTATTAGATGATGATGTTGTTGTTGTTGTTGTTGCTGCTGTTGTTGTTGTTGCTGCTGTTGTGGTTGTTTTTGTTGTTGTTGTCTCGAATGTAAGTGATGATAATGATTATCATAACCATCAAAACTATCATCATTATTATCATTGCCATCGTCATTATTATCAAGATTGTTGCCAACTTTTACTTCAACAAATTCCATCTCTAGGTTTGGATCTTTATGTAAGAAGGCAATAACTTCTGTCAGTACTAACCTACCAGCACTTAATGACGACGACGATGACGATGATGATGAGGACGATAATGAGTGAGAAAATGATGATGATGATCGCGACGGTGAAGAAGATGACAACAGCGATAACGGCCATTGCAATAATTTCAACAGCCAGGGTGGCGTCCACCGCAGCGACAAAAATGGCGGCGGCGTTTTGATTACGTCACCGTCGAAAGTCCAGACAAGGTCACCGATCTGAAGGTCACGCATGCTGACTGCTGACCAATCTGGTCGGTAGAGGGTGGCCTCTGGGGGAAAGCAACCCCCAGCGTGCTCTGCTATCAAGGAATCTGGTGGTAGTGATGATGATGATGGTGTTGTTGATGATGATGATGATGGCGTTGACGATGATGATGATGATTATGTTGATGTTGTTGTTGGTGGTGATGATGGTATGGTGATTATGGTGATAATGATGATGATAATGTTGATGTTGTTGTTGATATGGATGATGATAATGATGATGATAACAATGATAATGATAATGGCATGATAGTGATCATATCATTCAAAAGTCAATGACATAATTTGACATAATTTCAATTTTTGTGCAATTTTGTGCGTGCATGTGTTTATGTTTGACTATATACGTGCGTGCGTTGTTGTATGCGTGCGGGCGATTGCTTGCGTGTCGCCAAGTACCACGCAGCGAATCTTAAAAGTTAATAATTAAACGCTCTGCGTTAATCTCGTTACAACACAATGACGAATCGTTGGTGTTGTTGTTATTGTTGTTGCAATTGATACAGTTGGTGTAATGATGATAATGTTACGCTAGCGTTAAAAATGGTCTTTTCTTTATTTTCTCGTCAACATTTCAGACCATCTCAATGTTACTGTTTTTTAAATTTCAATAAATTAATTTATTTCTAAAAAGCTGCGTTAACCAGCCATCCTATACATAGCCCAATGTAGGCCCGCATGGGTACTTTAATATATTAATATAAGAGAAGCAAGTTGCTACAAACGTTCTTCCACATTACATATTTAAATAAATTTCAAACACACACACACACACACACACACACACACACACACAAATTATGATAGATCACCTTATAAACATAATAACCGGTCTATAAAGAGCGTTAAGTTGGTGCAGTCATGAGCCTTAATATCCTTTAAGGTCATTGTATGCAACATACGAACGCCAATGACGAAGTTGATGTCATCATCATAGTCATCGTCATCATCATCGTAATAACTGTCATCCTTATTGTCAACATTTTAAACATCTATGCTATTAAAATGACACTAAAGAAACGAAACGTACAAAGTCAATTGACGATTCAATCAATTTCTATAGTTTTTTTTTTGGGGGGGGGGGGGAAAGCGCAAATAATTTCAAAAATATGGCGTGACATTAATAATGGTGATGTGAGTTGATGTAATATTTAAAATTAACATTACATATCATCACGTCACATTACATAACCAATCGACTAAACATAATGATATCATCGTCACCTTGCGTTTCGCCAAAACATTATTACATCAACAAAACGCATCAACATTATTATCATCATCATCATTATTATTATTATTATTATTATTATTATTATTATTACATTCTTTATATTAAACAATGTTGTCTCGTCATAATTGCTACAAGATTGAATTTCAAACAGAAGATAAAAAAAACTGTGATATTGGATGGGCGAAGTTAAGTGTTATCAACGCTGTATGATTAGAAAAGTGATACGAAAAAATTCATTTCATTTCCGTTGCATCTCATTCTTTTTGCGTAATGTCTTATAATAGTTCAACGTCAGTCAAGCCCGTCATTTTAATCTCACGACATCAGTCACATCAATCCCATTACATCAATCACATTGCGTCCTCACATCAACGCGGTCTCAATCACATCACAGCGTGTAACATTTCAAAAATATCACTCCTTCGATGCAATGAAATATTTCACGTTATGACGGTGTCTTCCAATCAGTAATCGCTTAATTAAAGTACAATATAAACGTAAACACACACACACACACACAACAACAACAACAACAACAGTAGAAACTTAAAACAACGCAAATTTTAAATTGCAAAACTTGACATAACAGGTAACTTAACATCAATCAGTCACATCACATTGCAGTAGTTTCGTATCACATCAAATCGCATCATTAGATAACATCTATCGTATGTGTAACATCGCATTGCATCATATCGAATTACCTCACATCATCATATCATATCACATTACATTACATTACATTACATGACATTATGACAATATACCAATCATTATTGCGCTGTATCAGCACATCAAGCCCCATCAAATCACACCACTAAATGACATCACCTCACATCAACTCACTCATCATCATATCCTCACACATCACATCCTCACACCCCCATCAAATCACATCACTACATGACACCACCACACATTTCATCACCAAAACATCACCACAACATTACCACAACATCACATTAACATCACCACAACATCACATTAACATCACCACAACATCACCACAACATCACCACAACATCACATCATCACATCACAGATTAATAGCACATTTGAACCGACGGAACTCATGTTCATAATTGTTGAACGTGACACCGCATGCGCTCGAGCTCCTTTCATTTCATACTATTAAATTCAAACACACACACACACGCACGCACACACAAATACATACACACATACACGCACACACACACAGATAAACATACATTCACGCATCCACAAACACGCAGACACATGCACAAAATTTAATTCTGACTGAAAATTACAACATCGTTAAACAACAATTTACACAAAAAAGTAGAAACACTAGCAAACACATAAATACGCAAAACCACACGGATACACATTATAGGCACACGCACGCACACACACGCGTACACACATAGACAAACATACACACGCACATACGCACAGACATTTATTTTAATATTTATCAATGTTAATGATGCTAAAACACGCTACTTCTGAAATATTTATATAAATGTATATATATATATATATATATATATATATATATATATATGTTCTATTCATTATTCATCCAATCAATCTTTAATTTTTTTCATTCCTTCATTCATTCCTTTATTCTTTTTACTCACTCACTTATTCATTGAAACGTTTCTTTGCACATGTTAAAGGAATGCGAAGAGTTTTAATATATTAAAGGGATGAATGAATGAACGAACGAACGAATGAATGAATAGTTTTTCTTTCATTAAAGAGTTCTAGAATTTATCAAGACAAGCTGTCATCAAATTAACCAGACACACACACACCAGACACACAAACACACCACACACATACACACACCATACATGGACACAGACACACACATAAAACGAAACACTCGCACATACACACTTTTTTCTTTTTTTCTCTCTCTCTCTCTCTTTCTGTTATGTGTGTGTGTGTGTTGTGTGTGTGTGTTGTGTGTGTGTGTGTGTGTGTGTGTGTGTGTGTGTGTGTATATTTTTGTGC
>NW_008705459.1:4000103-4036709 GCF_000326865.2 Helobdella robusta | reverse complement strand
CACACACACAACTACAAATACAACACACATACACAACCAACACACACACAAACGCATAAATGCATGCATACATATACACAGACGCAGGCATACATTAATGCATATATACACATTTGAAACTCAATAATACCTAAAACACATATAAATATACACCTAACACACAAATAGTACTTAAATGTACAAGCATACAACACACACACACACACACACACACACACACACACACACACACATCAACGAATACTCATATATATCATATTAATACTGACCTATTCATAGTTTACACTCAGAGAACACAAACATCCACAAATGTTTGCATACACTACAATGTACACACAAACACACGTACTAATAATCTCCACATACAAACTTACACACACGTACACACACGTACTACAAACACACACATACACACACAAATACACGTACTACAAACAAACACACACACACACATTCATACACACGTAAACGTTCGCATCATGCAAAAAAGCGGTGTTAAAACACCTAGGTATCAATTACAGGTTGGAGAAACTGTACTGCCAGAGTTGGCTTTACCGCCAACTGTACTATGTGTGTATGGTCTCTCCGAGCGCATGCTCAATGAAAAAACTGTATTTCGCGCAATTGAAATTAATCCTTTTTTAGTTTAACATCTGAAAGCATGTTTGTTGTACTGAGACATTGCTCTGTGTGAATATGTGGATTTGAAATATTTTGAAATGTATTTAGTAGAACGAAAGTTTTTACGTTTCGTTCAAGTTTCCGGAAATCTTATCATTTTTAGCACATTTTTTAAATATTAGGTCAACATTTTTGTCTGTGTGAAATTTTTAATTGATGGCAACCTTAGAGATTTTATTTTTGGCTGATTTTTAAAGAGAAAAAATTTACTTGAAAATTTTCCAAAAAAATTATCTTTTCACATGATTTTTCAGGTTGTAATAAATTTGCTGAAATACCCTACAAAATCGAAACTGAAAGTGCTTATATAGGATATTTTTTTCGGTAGTTTTGCAGTTTCAAATCAGTAACATGATATTTTAATTATTGAGAATATAAATGATTGTGAATTTTTTGTTCGGTTCGGTGTTTCTGTTTCATGCGGACTTCTCAGATGTCAAAAACTAATGAGAAAATATTTAAACTTTATGAACATTCGCACTTTCTCATCTTACAATTTTTTAATAATGTGCTTTTATTGGCACCGATGGTGACACATGCATTACTTAGAAGGTTATCCCTCTCGGTGAACAAGTGGTTTGTAATTTAAGTTTATAAATCTGAAAGATAGTACAATACTTGCATAATTTTATTGACATCAGAATGTTTTAAATTTGTAAAATAGATGTTGTTTATAGAGGTCGTCAGTTAGAAAATGTTCATAAAACAACGTCTTCTCTTATGAAACATCTTTGCTAATAAAGAAAGAGGAAGACGATTTAAAGAATTTTAACGTGAAGATTCAACTAACAAAAGAACAAGTATTATTCACACAAGATTACTCAAAAAAATAAATTTGACAAAATATCTAAAAACAAACCAACACAGACAAGCTAATAAACTTTATCGCATTCTTCAATAGAAAGATACACACGAAATGAAATCTGTTTCAATGATATGCATGTGTGAAATGAAGAGATATTGATGGATTTTAAGGTGGAGAATGACAGTGAGATGTGAATGAAAAGGTGAGAGCCAGCACTTGAAGACACTTTAAAATGTTTAGTTTGTTATTTAACATCTTTCATTTGAATAAAATTAATCTTTGCTGAAGTATTTTCATGTATATTGCAACTACAAATACATCCTCGCATTGATATCGCGAACGTAAACGCATTAACTGATTTTCTTACGTACAAATAAATATGTATAAACATTCAAGCACGCTTATACACCCAAACGAAAATCTTAAAAAGGAAATAAATGCGCACTCGCAATTATCATCAACAATAAACACGATTCACGCACGTACCACACAAACACGGATTCACGCACGAACCACACAAACACGGATTCACTCACGTACTACACAAACACGGATTCACGCACGTACTACAAAAAACACGGATTCACGCATCGCACATACAAAGGTTCATGTTTTCTACGATGTATTTATGCTTTATTAAAAATGAAATATACAGTTCTACATAAACATCACAGAAACACGGACAATCACATATACTCTGAAAATTGAAACATTAATAAAACAAACACGATGACACATACATGCAAAAACTCAGGGAAAAATATTTTGGCATTTATATAGACATACCTGATTTGACGGAGCAATGAATATGACTCCTGTACTCATAGTGCACCCAATCGAAACCGGCTTCAACTGCAAGTCTAGCCAACATCCCATACTTGGACTTATCCTTATCAGAAGTTGTGACGTCAACTGCTCTGCCCTCGTAATGTAGGGAGTCTTCTGGATGAGTTTCATCTTCGTCCCAGGCTTCCACCACACGCAGTCGAACCCCAGGCCACTGCTCCATGGTCAGTGAGGCCAGGTTGTTCAATTTGTCACTGCATCTCTGCGATTGTGGTGTTTGGGTTTTGTGGTGGTCTGTTTGTTTTGTGGTGGCGTGTTTTGTGGTGGAGTGTTGTTTTGTGTGGAGAATTGAAATGGCTATACAACTTGAAGTGTAGTTTTGTTAACCGATTTAATGGATTTTACCTGTAATTATGATTTACAAGAGTTGCTGGAACTTATTTTTGGTCATTAAGAAATGGAATCTTACGATGAAACAATTTAAAAAATGATAATGACGTGTCATGATTAAGTAGTGATAAAAATGTCATCAAAGTAATTATTTGTTCCATACAAATTACATGAGGTTTTTTAAAAATAGTTTGTTGCGATTTGAAGAAATACAAACAATAAGTGAAATTAGAGTTAGGATAATAAATTTTGAAGAAAAAAATAATATAAATGTAAAAAAAATTGTTTTACAGATGATAAAAAGATGATTTTAAAAACTAAGATGTTTTTGAAAAATTAAATTATATTAATTTTAATAAGGTAATAAAAATTACAAATCTGACTTTAACTTAGCTGCATTGTGTTACCGTTTGAAGAAATATTGCGAGAGGTTAAAAATCTCTAGAGAAAAATGTTTATTTATGTGAAAATGCGAAACGACTGAAATGAATTTATAAATAAACTTGAATAAACGTTACAAATGAAAGAAAAATTGAGCTATTGATATAAAGAAATCAAATATCGGTAGATTTTTGGCGAAATGTTACAAAAAGACCAAAAAATGACAAGTTAAAGTTAAAGTAATGCAGTGAAAGATTGAACAACTGTTAAATAAATACGTTTGGCTTTAAAATGCGATGATTTTTTTGTATTTTGGATGAAATCTTGCTAACAAACGATGCGATCTTTAAAAGAAATGAAATTAAAAGTAGTTGAAAATAAAAAAAAAAATTCATGAACATTTAGAAAATGAATATTATGAAAGATTGGGAAAATGATCGACCGAATCGCTAGAACGGCGCAATTGACCGAGACGTTAATTAAATAGCTTCGCACTTCATTAACTATTCCCCAGGTCGTTGCAATCATCGCCAACATTTCAATTTCAAACTCAAACGACATCGCTACATTTGGCTTATGATCAACTTAAACCGCGTACGAACACGTTGCAGACCTGTCTGTCATCCTAGACATGGTAGAACCTAATCCCAACTCATCCTCCCAACGCAATTTCACGCAGACAACATCGATTTAATTGAATTCACGTAATTAAGCGTCTTTTATAGCGTGTTGTTATTGTTATATACCAACAACAAATTAATAATTACAAAGTAAAAGTCCCTATTATTTCCAGTATTTTGAGTGGAATACGTGCTGAATTTGTGACGTATTTGTTAATACACTTATTAATTTATTTGCGTATTTGCATATTTATAGAAGGCATTTAATACCAGGTACACACACATGTGCGCGTAGATGAGTAGAGATTTAATAAGTATCGCAAACTTATCAAAGTGCATACACGTCTGTCTGCTAACGTCTGCGTAGAGTGCATTTAACAACACATTCATCGCTTCTCGTGTTTGCTTATGGACGATACGACGGCGACGACGTACAACAATACATACAAACATACATACAAACATACATACAAACATACATACAAACATACATACAAACGTACATACATACATAAATACACACGTACATACATAAATACATACATACATACATACATACATACATACATACATACATACATACATACATACATACATACATACATACATACATACATACATACATACATACATACATACATACATACATACATACATACATACATACATACATACATACATACATACATACATACATACATACATACATACATACATACATACATACATACATACATACATACATACATACATACATACATACATAAATCAATTCACACAGTTTACATTGCTGACAGTCTTTATTAGTAGTGTTTTTACATTTACATTTGTCTCGGGTACCCATAATGTACGTACACAATTAAAAATCACAACATAAATACTAAGATGCTGATAATTTTAATTATGTTAAATTCCTATTGAATTTAAGTTGTTTTTATTAGGATGGCTTTTATCCTGATCACTCACTAGCAGTATGCATAATAAATAATGACAACCTGATAATAATTGCGAAGATGTGGATGTTAAAACGAGTATGATGATGTGAGAATGATAATTATGCTGATGATGACGACGACGACGATGATGACGACGACGACAAAAGGAATAATGTATGCAGAGATGACGAAAGAATTAACAACAACACTCGTACTGGCACTTTGATACTTTACAGCGACGACGGTAAAGATAAACACAGACTTCTCGATTATTACGACCATATTGAATATTAGTCATCAGTGATAAGGAAGAAACTTTTACCATATAGTAAATTAATCATGTACATTCATGCAAACAAACAACTCCACTCACACGCACACGCACGCACACGCACATGCACACGCACACGCACACGCAAACGACTACACAACAAATGCATTCAAACAGAAATACACACCTTACTCATCACCCTATCGGCGCCGGTCCCTTCTGAATTTTGAAAGATGATGTTTGGATTTTTGTTTGTCACCAGCTTCTTGAACTCTGGATCGCCCCTGGAAACTTTCCCCTCGGGCTGTCCACTGGCACCAAGGGTGGTCTCTGATAGGTTAGGAACGTGTTGTTTTAGTACGAAGGGGGTCATTTTTCTGGGACCTTTTCTCGGGCTAAAATAACTACGGCCCGGCCCACACGACCCTACAAAACATCTGCCGTCGAATACGACCAAGAAAAAAATTAGGACTGCATAAAATGGTGGTCGCGTTAGAAGCGATCGCTGGCGTTGACTTTTTTGATAATGATGACGGTGGTGGTGGGTAGAAATAGAGTCATGGTAATGATTATAATGATTAGTCGAGTGATCAGGGCTAGATTTGGAAGAATCTGTTATAGATGTATTGAATGCATTTGAATAACTATCGGAAATGTCAGAGAGATGGAGAGAGAGAGATGTTGACAGATGGTGCAGAAGATGTTGTTGCTGTTGCTGGTGGTGCTGTTGTTGTTGGTTTTGAGGTTGTTGTTGGTGAATATCTTGGTATTTTTGCGTCTGAAGTTTCAAGGGTTGTTGTTTCTGATGTTGTCCGTGCCATTGATGATGTTTGTCATCTGTTTGCTGCTGATCAACATGTTGTTGTTGTTGTTGTGACGTGGGATGTTTATGTTGTTGTTGCTGCTGTTTTTGGTGGCGTTTATACAGATCTTGCGTATGTCTTTTTAATTGTCGCAAAAAATTATTTGAAAATATTTTTAAGACCTTGCTTAAAATATTGTGACGATAATGCCCGTTGTCGTAATGGTCATCTGCTACACTCTCCATTATCGTAATTACTATCCTGTTCATTATGGTGACGATAATGATGATGATGAAGATGATGATGACGATGATTATAATGATGATGAGGATGAAGATGAGGATGAAGATGATGATGATGAAGAAGATGAGGACGACGATGATGACGAATGATAATCTGACAAATGAAAATGATGATCTGACTTTAATATGATGATGAAAATCAAGAAAGTAAAATGAAAAGTAATAATACTTGAGCCAACAATATAAACGATGAAAAATATTATAGCAGTTCTTGTGGCAAACAGTGAAAGTAATAAGAATAAATCAACAATAAATAAAAAAACAAGATGATATAATGCAATGATATTTTTGATACCCTAACGGCATAATTGACACTACTGTAGATACGATAAAATAAAAATCAGCAATTTATATAGCTCTATTTATTAAATGGCTTAGCAGACGTGTAATTAACCGAACTGCTCAAATGGCAATCCTGCTTGCAATATTTAACTTACTAAAATTAACCATATAATATTATCTGCGTATCTGTGTTTGTGTGTGTGTGTTATACGGTTAGAAACATCGAACAATAACTTTCAATATTAATAATTAAAATAATATTTACAGATAATCACAAAAGAGAATAATTAATTTGAATTAAGTTTAAAACGTTTTACAAGATATTCAAGTCAATAACAACAATAACAACAACAACAACAACAACAACAACAACAAATAATAATAATAATAAATAATAATAATAATAACATTATTATTATTATGATATTTACCTTTCATGCAAGTTTTGCACGTAACTAGGAATAACAAAAACGAAATAAAAATAATAATAACAATAATAAATAAATCTCAGCCTGACATCATTCAATGAACACAAGCAAGATTTCAATTGCTTTTATCTGCTATGCGACCAAGTAGTTCTTATTATATAGCCTATATATATATTATATATATATATACATATTATACATTTATATACATATATATGTATATATACATGCATACATATGTATTTATACATACATATATATGTAATATTTATGTACCACATATACATTATACATTTTAAATAAATTATATGATAAATGTTTATATAAATCGCAATCTAAACGCTGATTGGCTGGCTATAGATATCTATTATATATATATATATATATATATATATATATATATATATATTTATTATTAATATTTGTATAAACATATAATTGTTATATAAATATCTATATTTTGTGTGTGTGTGTGTGTGTGCGTGCGTGTGTGTTTGTGTGTAGTATACACATATACATACGTACGTACAGTAATTTATGCTATATATGAATTAAAGGATTTAAAATGTTATAACAATAGTTGCTTTGTTGTTTGGCACATATGCATGTTATGTTAGTTTTAATGCAACGAACATGTATATGGCACAACGTATTTTGACTTGACGATTATTATTAAATAAATTAATTGATTTAAATTCATATAGATACAAAAATTAATATATAATATTTATCATAAGATTTTATATATATATATATATATATATATATATATACACATTCAATCATGTAATCATAGCTGCAATTATCAAATGGACCATTCATTTATACAAATATTTATAAATGCATTCATTCATTTACATAAACGCACACATACACAAACGCGCACATACACACACACATACTTTTCATACACACATATTATAAATGCGTATGTGAAACTACTTCAAATACACATACTCACATAATTTTTTAGAAAATATTCATACAAACACATACGAACATAAAGTCATAAATAGACAACAACCCAAGTCTATGCAGACTCACACAGATGCAGAAATACATTGAAATACTCAAACATACACACACAAACACACACACACTCACACACAAACTCACATTCACACGCCAGAGATCAAGTCATTTATAATAATAAGACGATCATCGTTTGATGTCGCATTGTCCAGATTTCAATCTTCTTCTCATACAATATTGTAATTATGAATCGTGTATCATTGTATTCGATTCGATACTCTGTACACACACACACACACACACACACCACACCACTCACACAAAAAAATCAAAGACGACCAACCGTCACAACCGCAACTCAAACAACAAACACACCAACTACATGAAGTCATATGTGCGTTATCCGTACGTGTATTTTTGTATGTATTTGGGTGTATGTTTATGTATGTTTATGTTTATGTGTGTGAATGTGTATTTATCTATGTATGTAGCAATGTGTGCCAAGTTTAATTAGTTGCAGTAAATTATCGCTAATCACATTTAAAGTTATTGCTAAATAAAACGTTGTAGTTGTTGATGATGTTGTTGTCTTTATGGTTTTATATTATATTATAAATGTAATGTTGTTGTTGTCGTTGTAGTTGTTTATATTGTTGTTTTTATGGTTTTATACTATATTATAAATATAATGTTGTTGTTGTTGATGTTGTTGTTTTTAGTTAATTGTTGATGTTTTTTGATATTGTGTTGTTGTTATTGATTAAATCGAAATTGATGTTATATTTTCAAAAAGCTTTGAATGGTACCAATTATATTTGCTGACACCTTTGCAGTTCTGCTGATATATTCTCTCATGATGATGATGTTATGCTGTTTTTGTTGCTGATGTTTTTGTTGTTGTTGGTGTTGATCATCATTGTTGTAGTCGTTGTTGTTGTTTTTGTTGACGTTGTTGTTGTTGTTGATGTTGTTGCTGATGTTGATGTAGTTGTAGATGTTGTCGTCGTCGTTGTTGTTGTCGTTGTTGATGTTGTTGATTTTGTTGTTGTTGATGTTGTTGTTAATGTTGTTGCAGAAGATGACGCTGATGTTCACGTCCAGACTACATGCCATTATCAGTTTATTTTAATTTTTATTAAAAATTCGATGGTTAAAAACTTTAAAAGCCTACAAACTTCATGGCTTTTTAACTAATATAAACAAACTCAGCTATAAAAAACTCAAAAAGGAATCACACACACACACACAGGCGCGCACACATGCACACACATAAACAAACATAGCACGAAATTATTTATGCACAAACACGCACATACACACACGCACATTCTTACATAAATACGAAACGGTCCGACAGATTTCTCTGTTAATCCATTAATTAATTTAATCGAAACAAATTGGAATACAACACACACGCACATACACGCACAGACAAACAGACAACACACACACACATGTCTAAGCAAAAACAGATGATACATTTAAAGAACCGCACAAACAAACACACATTCATGCGCACATATCTTCAAACACAAACACATACAAATGAGCAGACACAAACAAAAACATACACATACACGTACACGTACAGTCGTACACCATCTTATACAAAAATATCGTTAAGATGATTTTTTATCGCGATAAAATAAATTACCATCATATGCTTCACCACATCATCCAACTGGTTCAAGCAGGCAAGCAATTAGTGTAGCACAGCAATTACACTGGCAAACTGGACAAGAGACAATGACATACAAGCCAACAAATTGTCATTATAACTGCCTACAAACACACGCACGTTTATATACACGCACATACACATGCACATACATACATTTATGCACAATGCACCACATAAATACAAATACATACAAAACGTTAAAAATACAAAAGCAACATACATAAATGTTAAGATAAACACAATAACATGCTTATGCTGTTCCTTAGAGTTCACCTTTTTTTCTTAAATAAATAAAATTAAAAACTGGCTTAAAATCTAAATGATTTTTAAGTTACTCTTTTTTAGAAAAAAATGTTATTTATTCAATACTTTGTACTCTCTTTGCATGAATGCATGCATCGAAGCATCGTTTAATACGTAAGTAAATATTTATGTGTGAAACTCACAAGACTTTTTCTTGCGAGTGTTGTATATATTTCGTAGTGTGTCTGTGTGCGTGTGTGAATGTGCATGTGAATGTGTGTGTATTTGTGTATTTGTATGTATGTGTGTGTGTATTTGTGTGTATGTGTGTGTGTATTTGTGTGTATGTGTGTGGGTATTTGTGTGTATGTGTGTGTATATGTCTATCTATCTATCTCTGAGAGTAAATCGTAATTTTCTTTTTTCTTTTCGTTGTTTCTTTCTCTCTTTCTCTCTTTTATTTTCATCGCTATTTTTTCTCCTTTTACACATCTCTTTTTGTGCGTATGTGCGTTTGTGTTTAATTCTTCAAGTGTTTGTGTTTGTATTCTTGCCTCTGCTCTGCTTGCGAATGTGAAATGGTAGATAGATAGATGTGAATATTTTCTAAATATAAGAATAGGAGTTTGCGTTCGTGCGTGAATTTGCGCGCGCGTGTTTCTATGTGTTAGTGTGAGTTTAATTTTTTGGTGATTGTATCAATGCACTTGCAGCATAAACAAAGTTACGAGAGGAGGAAAAATTGTTAGTGGCATGAAAGGAAAACCTGTAAACAAGACGAGAGGTATAAGGACTTCTACTCTAATGCTCTATTATTTACTATTTGTTACAGTATATTAAATTAACAGTTGTAGTAGCAGTAGCTATTGTAGCAACAGCAGTGGTAGCAGTAGTAATTGTTGTTGTAAAAGTAGTAATAGTGCTTGTAAAGTAGTAGTAGTAGTAGTAGTAGTAGTAGTAGTAGTAGTAGTAGTAGTTGTTGAAGT
The DNA here is from genome assembly GCF_000326865.2 of Helobdella robusta. NCBI lineage: Eukaryota > Metazoa > Annelida > Clitellata > Rhynchobdellida > Glossiphoniidae > Helobdella > Helobdella robusta. Next base: position 4,026,143 of record NW_008705459.1, on the reverse strand, counting down.
AGTTGAATGATTTTGAACTTCTTGTATTCTGTTATGTTATTATTCTTATTATTATTATCATTATTATTATATGTAAAAACAAAAATAATAATAATGATTTTATTATTAATCATAATAAGCAACGTTGTTGTTTCCTGTCATTAACGTTAATCTTAATGTTTTCCTGTGTTCAAGTATGATGACGTCATTATCGCATCCATTGTTAATCAGAAACACCGTAATAAAATCTCCATCATCTTAAGCGGCTTTCGTCATGTTCATCGAGTTTTAACGATGATGGTGATAACATAGTATGAGCCGCATTATCTGCTATCGTTACTGTTGTTTATCACCATTAACATCACTCTGGTTGCGCCGTAACAACAACACTACAAAACTTTTTCATCATTAATGTTTTATCATATTTTCATCATCTCATTACTATCGTCGTCGTCATCTTCTTCGTCTTCTTCTTCATCATAAAACAAAAATCAAAAGTAGAAACATTTATGTCTAGGCAGACACCAGCTTAATTACAGAAGATTTAAATAAAATCAATGAAAGTAGTTCCCACAAATCCAAAAATAAGGTTTTATTTGACGCCCTATAGCAGTAAACTGCCATGTGCGTCTTGCTGGTTTCGGGTATAAATTTTAAAAGCATTTAAAATTTTTTTTTGTAAGGAAACCAGAATTGAAAGACATTTTAAAAGACATTAATTTTTTATTCATGTATAAATTGATTTTATCAATAGAACCATAGTTATTCAGTTAAACGAAATCTGAAAAGTTAGTTTTGTTTAGAACTTCTGACCAAAAGGCTTAAACCGAAGTTTACCAGATAGATGCGAAATATACATATATTATACATGTGCGTGTGTGTGTATGTGTGTATAAAATGTGTGTGTGCACGTGTGTATAAAATGTGTGTATAAAATGTGTGTGTATGTATGTGTATGTGAGTGTGTATGTGTGAGTGTGTATGTGTGTGTGTGTGTGTGTGTGTGTGTGTGTGTGTGTGTGTGTAACATTCAAGTTTGAAGTTTGATTGATACATTCTCTTTCATTGTCGCTCTACTTAATCTCATAATCCAATCACGAGTAACATTAACAATAGTATAATAATAATAATAATAATAATAATAATAATAATAATAATAGTAACAACAACAATAATAATAATAACAATAACAAATAACAATAACAAATATAAAAACAACAGTAATAACACTTCATTGACCGTTTGAAGATTAGTCGATTGACGTGATTATTGCTGATGATGATGGTGATGATGGTGATGATGATGACGGTGATGATGATGATGATGATGACGGTGATGATGATGATGATGACGGTGATGATGATGATGATGACGGTGATGATGATGATGACGACAACGACGATGATGATGAGGAGGAGGAGAAGGAGGAGGAGGAAGATGGCAACGATGATGACGATGATGTAGATAGCAAACTTTCAACTCATCAACTGTAGAATATGTTGACCATTGTCTACACATTCTACTATATTTTATATATATATATATATATATATATATATATATATATATATATATATATTAAAGGTTAAAGGTTATAGGTTAAAGGTTAAAGGTGTATATATACATATACATATATATCGCACCATTGTCGGCAAAGCCATTTTAAAACCTTAAAACAGATATTTAAAATCAGCGAGATCTTTTTTATCATCAACATCACAGCTCACATCGTAGCCATCGGCATCATTGTAATTTTTATGATCATCATTACAACTTCTATATTCTCGGTTTATGATAAATCTATCTATCGGAAAATATATTAATGACATAAGAGACGGTGAAAGCAATTGCAGAAAACAACGACACAAACATTAATAACATCATTTAGATCAACAACAATAGCCACAATGTTAATAATATCAGCAACAACAGCAACAACAACAACTATTAAAACTACTACAACAATAACGCAACAACAAAAACATACATCTCAACAGAATTACCACAACTAAAAAAAAGCAACATTAACAACAACAACATCAACATCAATAACATTGAAATCGACAACAGCAGCAGCGGCAATAACAACAACAAAAACAACAGCAGCTAGAATGGATGAACAGAAGTTAGAATGAATGAAATATTAAGATTATTAATAATGCCGTTTCAACTCATCAATGTCACTTATATGACTGTTTAATTGTTATTTAGAGGCCACACACATACACGCACATATAAACACATACACGCACGTACACACACACGCATTCAAACATCCACATACGTACGCATACATAATTATACTAAAGCATATACATGTGTGAAAACAGACACACAATAACATATACACACACGTACACACACTCGTATGTGCACATTGACACACACACATACACCACATGCATACACATACACGCATTCATACACACGCAAAATATATACATATACAACGTAATCATGCATGCAAATGTGATCGTACGTTGAGATTTTATAAAACAACTGAATATTATTATTCAGTATTTTAAATGTTTCTTATTATAACGTTAAGTGTGACACATGTGAATTTTGAGTGTGTGTGTGTGCGTGCGTGCGTGCGTGTGTGTGCGTGTATATACAAAACACGTACAAAAGTTATAGTTTATTAAATTGACAAAATTGTTTTATGGACGTGTTCATAGCGATGATGCACACTTTACATTTTACCAAGTGTTTCTTTTAACGGTTATAACCGGCCGTTCTCTGAAAAGTTACGAGCAGGAAGCACTTGCGCAATTTTCAGGACGATGACGTGAAGATAAGTTTTCCTTGTGCGAATGAAGATGAATTCAAGCACTGGAAAAACAATACAAACATCGTACACAGGCCTTGGAAGTCTTCATATATGACAAGGTATGCAAAATAAAAACATAACGATGCACACAGTGAGATACAAAACACAAAGAAACCACATACAACATGCAAAATACTCCGACAGAAGCGTTAAATTAAGAAAACATGCACATGATGCATCACTTATCTACTGTACTACAGATATAAAGAAGGAAACTAGTTTGTATGAGCATTTTGACGTCTGGCACCTATTGAAAAGTTGTTGTTTTGCTTGCGTTTGAACGATTCATTGATGAAATAAACAGCAAAGAAACAATGCAGGCAACAGATAAAGTGAGGAACAACAAAGGATCGAAGTTGAAAGTTATAAGCAAGCTTCACTGCTACATACAACCTACAAGTACAAACAAACAAACAAACAAACAAACAACAACAGCAACGAATAACAAACCAACAACAAAGTAAAAAACAGCCAGCCAGAAAATAACAAAAAATAAAAAGATGACACAAAAGCAAAGATACAAAAATGTTGAAAAAAGGACGAACACAGCAAGTACTGAACTAAACCACAAGCAACTGAACAAACAGACATTGTAGTATCGAAACAATGACTGCTTTTATCTTTCTCTATTGTTAGTGATAATATATATTTAATGTAAAGAAAAAAAAATCCAACACAATTGGAGACCACACACACGAAATACGTAATATGCAGTCGTGTATAAAAATAACTGAGGTAGATTTACGTACGTGGAAGTGATCTTACAAAGGTGCTATTTAATCATATGCACGTAAAAAATATATTTAAGCGATAATTATTTGCTCATGAATTAATTAATTACTAATATTAGTAAAAGATTAAGTCTGTTTGAATATAATTATCAGGAATCAGGATCGCACCAAAAAATTAATGCATCTGTGTTTGCCTGTATTGTAAGGTAGGATATGAGAATGTACTTCTTGTGACCGTTTGCATGTGGATACGTCATTCTGCGTGAGTGTGTGTCTGTCTCTGTCTCTCTCAATGTTTGTAGTGTGGTAGTGTGTGTGTGTGCGCGCGCGTGTGTGAATATAGTTGCTTGCAAAATTTGTGAAAAAATACATTGGATTGGATTGAAAAATTCAGCAAACTCAAATTTTTTCGAAATAAATAAAAGGGTGGCAAAAGTTTTTTGCACCACCGACTTTGCGCCTGACAGTAGCAGGGTTTTGACGTGGCTACCTGCAGTTGTTAGTTTTTGTATGAAAGACTGAATAGGTGTGAATATACGTGGTGCTGGTCCTCGATTCATTAGTAGTATCGCTCATGTTACATTTTCAAAAAACTGTTATTGATTATCGTTGTTACTATCTGTTATCAAGTTAATTGACGCAGTTATTGTTTTAAGACCTGAGAACACGCAAATACACGTACATATCATCACGAACGTGATAACGCACGGACGTACAAACGAGCACGAATTTGTTAATTTAAATAATAAATCAAAATATTTAAGAACAGATTTGGATAGCCGCATGATTTATTTATTAAGTGCAGTATTAATCCACAACTAAGCGAGTTGACACATACGTTCGCAGGCACAAACATACACACATATGAACAAACAAACACACACCACACACACACACACACACACACACGAGAACAAACGCACACACACACAAGTGTGCCAGCATAGGCAGGCATGCATACTTGTTTCAAACTGATTTACACTTTTATGCTTCTTTTGACTTCGTCTGTTTCCCACTAGGTCCAACAGGTTCGTCAATTGTTTCTTTTCAATATTAAACGAACTGTTTTCGTCGTCATAACAATGAATTTATTTCTTTTCAGAGGCACTCATCTACATTTATCAGGTGGGAAGATTGATATTGGAATGTACACTGCTTATTATATTGAAGCAAAAACATGTAAATATGTCTACTAGAGCAATGCGGTTTCAAACCACGGTTGCGGACAAAAAATTCTCAAAACTCTGCGGGTTTTGCGGTTTGCGGGGTTTGTCTGTGCAGATTATTTAAAAACCGCCTGCAAAATTAAATTTTCAATTTAAAAAAAATTTCAGATTAAAATATTTTGTTTTTACGTTTGTTTGCATATATGTACGTGACTGAGAATGTTAGTGTATTTAAATCTGCTGAGTCCGACCAGTAAAAAATGATTCGAACCACGTTAACGCAATCCTATTTAAACCAAAACAATATTTCAGTCTGTCCAACAGGATTTTATGATTTACAGTATCGAACGCCGAACTCATGTCCAGGAATGTCAACAGAATTACTTTTTGTACATTAACTGCTGAATAAACATGAGAGAATATATCCGATAGAGCTGTTTCGGTCGAATGAAACCTTCTATATCCAGATTGATGCGAAGGCCAAATACCCTTTTTATTTATATTATTATTCAAAACTAACTCAATGGAACGTTCCATAATTTTAGAAACGAAAGACAAATTTGACACCGGCCTAAAATTTATCAGATCTGATTTATCTAATCCTGTCTTCTTTAGAATTGGCGTGACAGTCGCATCCTTCCAAACCTGTGGCATTACACCTTTCGTTAAGCACATGTTGATTATATCCGCTAAGTAGACAATAAAACAGTCAGTATATTCTTTAAATACACGCGTCGGTATTGGGTCCAGTGAGCATGACTTTGTAGGTGACGCATTAACAACTTTACATATCTGTTCCTCAGTCAACACTGGAAACGATTCGAGTGGAATCATAAAATAGTAGAAATTACTGAAAAATTAAAACATTCAGTTGACTTTTTAGTCACTTTTAACTTTGCAGCAAATTTTTTTAAATCATCGGCGCAACGCGTTGAACCAACTTCATTTTCAATGTTGTCTCTTTTCCTAATAATTTATTAACCGTTTGCCTTAAGTATTTGGAATTATTTTTGAATTGACGTTTTAGCGAATCAAAAACTATCGTTTTGCTGAGTAACAAACATTCTTTTATTTCATTGCCAATACCCAATCAACTTTATCATCATAACCATAACAACCAGTCGCTTTGAACCTTTTTTCTTTTATTCGACACATTTGCTTAGCCGTTTAGCAGTCACTGTCAAACCATGGTGCAGTCGGGACATGTTTCCATCGAACTTCATGAAGTGGAGCAACATCGTCACCAATTTTTAAAAGCTTTTCATTGAATATTTTAAAACCCAATTCAACATCATCAAACTGACCATAATGTTTCGAGATAGGTGAGCAAGTATTAACAAGTATTAATATTATGTAATAAGTAGTTAAAAAAGAGGAAATTAAATTATGATTGAGTTTCATTACATTTTACTTCAAAATCAATCTATCAATCTTCGTTTAGCGTCCAGAGACCCAGTTCCCCCGAGGTAGGACGTTTTTTTTACTTCAAAGTATACATATGCCACATGATGCAATGATTTTAGAAAGATTTTCGCAAATGCTAGCGTTAGTTACTAGGTAAGAAGATACCCTACACCGTATAAAAAACAATTCACTAATATTAAAATATTTATTACAAGAAAAGTATAGTAATAATAATAACAACAACGATAATAATAATAATGTTATATTTCGCCTAAACAACAAAATCATAAAACCAAAAAGTGAAATGAAACAACGAAAACCAGAGGTCAGAAATGAATAAATAACATAACAACTCCATTTACACACGTCTTCAACAAGAGTGAATCGTTTAAAGGGTAGCAAGAAGCGAAAAATAAAAGCACAAACAGAGAGGGGAGAGATGGACATTATTTTCTCTAGTTTAAAATTATCTACATGACAAAATATTTTAAATTTATTTTTCACTAAAAACTTTCGACATCATCTCAAATCATAATCATGAATATGTCATGAACTACAGAATAATAATAATAAATAATAAAAATGAAAATCTATAATTAGTAAATATCCCTAGATCTGTAAACATAGAAGCGATAATATGATCGATCATAACACTCCAAAACTTCCTAATCTCAATTAATTAATTAATTAATTAATTCAGGCAGTAATTTTAATTTTTTCAGCCTTCTCGATTAATCCATTATGACCCTCAGTTGCTTTGCTAGCAGCAGCTGCCTTCTTGCTTTTTAACTTGCTGTCCTGCTGGTCGATGGGTGCTGGCTTAACAAATGGAATCTTCTCGCAGTAAGCTTTGATAAATTGAAAATATAATAAATTATGATAATGAAGGTGATGAAAAAATTATGATAATACGACAGGCAGTTATCATTTTCCTCAGTGCCATCATCATCATCATCACTGACGACACTGCACCCATCGTCATCTCTTATACAGGTGACATCTACTGTTAAAAAAAACTATAAATAAAATATCAACATAAATAAAAAGAAGAGTAATAATAATAAAATAATAATTAGTAACCCTGCGGCATGAAGAGTTTAAGAACCTCGGGGACCCTGATGCCATCTTCTTCCTGATGGTTTTCAAGGATCGCACAGATGGTTCGCGTCGTGGCGCACATCGTTGCATTCAGCATGTGCACATATTCTGTCTGTTTGTGTTGGACATTTGTGTGGTGGTGGTCGGCGTATTTTAATCTCCGAGAAATAATATGAACCAAAATTATCTTGGTTAAATTCAATTAAATATAATAATTATAAAAACTCAAATGCAGCCAAAAATCACAACGATTTAGAACAACAAATGACATCAACCAACAGCAGGATATTAACCTCTTGGTTCATTTTCTTGGTGACTCCATACCTAACGAGCAATCTCCTGGCCTGGTAGTCAGTACAGTTGGAGCACGAAACCAGCTCCCTGAATGCTCCTGAACCCGGAAACCATCCCTCCAAGTCCCACTTCTTTGAAGCTGCATTGTTCAGCTCACCTGATAATGTTTGGTTGGTGAGGTTTTGATGTAAAAAAGATGATAAGTACTAAACAGTTAATAACAAAGAACAACATGTTATTTTTGAGCTCTACAATCAAGATGAACAAGGCAGGTTTATATTACTGAAAATAAAGAGAATGAAAGAAAACCAGAAACAACGGCAGCAACTCACCTGAAACGATGTTAACAATCCTGTATGGAATTCCAAGTACCTGATTGAAAGCTTCGGCATTTTTGATCATCTCCTCCATCATCTCCCATGATTTGTTCTCATGCGGTGAGGTCAGCACAAACTGCTCCACCTGCAACAAATAGATCAGGTTGTTTCTTTTATTACAACAACAACAACACACCTTTAGACGACATTTTCCCCGAGATCGGGGGTTGCCGTTTGGTTACCTATGATGAAACCAAATGTCATCATAAATATTTTATTGGCTAATTTTTATGCAGGACGCCCTTCCTTACGCAACCACAGTTATAAGCGGCGGGCCTAGCCTTTGATGATCCAACATCACTCACAAGGCAGTGAGGGTCAGTTTAATGTCATAACCAGGACATAGGTTGTTTCTTTTATTAACCCTTAAAATTACAATTAACCCACAAATATTTAACACTGAAAAAAAACAAACTACAATGCATCCTTGTGTAACTTTAAAAAAAACAAAAAACAAACAAAAACCTCAAACATCACCACAATAGCAACAAAATGTGCCAACCTTTTCAAATTGATGAACCCTGAAGATGCCCCTGGTGTCCCTGCTGTGTGAGCCCACCTCCTGCCTGAAGCACGACGACAGGCCTGCATACTTTATGGGCAGGTCTTGTATTGGTATCCACTCATCTCTGTTGTACATTCAAAAGTTTGTTTGTATGTATACGTGTTTGTGTGCATTTAGAAAAGTATGTATATTTATGTGCATGCTTGTGTGTGATTTTTATATATTTAAGTATGCGCCACAGTTTTATGCTACAATGTTTGGCTAGACATGTCAAAATATGTACCCATAGAATATTTAAAACTGAGGTATGAATAAAAATAAATCAACATTGTGAGTTATTAAAACAAATCAATGTTCAACTGAAGTAGCATATAAAACAATAGTCAGATCATCACAAATTGAGTGAATATTTGAATAATTCACCAACCAAGCAACCAACTATCCAACCAACCAACCTGTGGAAAGCTGCGATTGGTTGCTCAGAGGTAGCAATGAGGTACTTCTCTTCCTCACCTGCATCCTCCTTGTTCTCACTACGCTTGCCAACAACCTGGATGGTCATAATCAACCTTATTATACTTTTATTTACTGAAAAAATTAAGACTAATTGATGAATAAGCAAAATTTTTAAAAAATGTGCAACTGCACAAAATTTCAACGTGATAATAAATATTAGCAATACATTAAAATTTGCAGTAGATAAAAAGTGAGATAGGGACATAATTCATCTTAAGTAATGAGTAGCCCACCTTGTACAATTCCTCATCAAATTGGCTCAGCTGAGCGACTTCCTGCATGACCTCCTTCCTCATGAAGAATGGAGTGTACAGAGCTTTGTATCTGATAGGTTGGTAGTGTTGTTATCTCAGTGACGGCATCATTTGATGATTGAAAAAAAATGTTCTATGCAACCACAAGTTACTCATTCATAAAAACTATTGATTTGAAAAAGAAATAGAGCATTGATACATTTTTAACTTCATTGTAGCTACTTTTTTACTTTTTTCCTTTCAAGAAAAATCATGCAAGCTATGAAATTATCTGCTGAAATATATCCATACTTGTCTAAGCCACTGTGACAATCTATCTTTATTTAATTGATTTAACTAGTTTTACTTCATTAAACAAGCAATTGTGATTTAACATTATTACTACAACTGAAATATAATTCTACCATACCAATTGCAATACATTTATTTTGCATACTGTCTGATAGATACCAAAACTCACTTTGGACATTCATTCAATTGAAAATTTATCCTAATTATTATTTTCAATCTGTTAATAATTATTATTTTGTGTTTAATCAAGAAGGAAAGTGCCCTTTAAATTCAATTTTGTTGTTCCTGGTTTGCTAAAATACCGAATCGACATAATCCAATAGTTTGATTTTATCAGTTTCATATGAGTCAGATAGGAACTTTTTAATGTAATTCCAATTTCATTGTTCACTTCAATTATATAAAAATATGCTTACATGCCTATCCTATTAACAATGCTTAAAAGATATAAAGATATTTCTTGATAAGTTGGCCAATGAATAATATTTTCTCATCTAATGACTCGACAACTTCATTGTTATTTCACCACCCACCAACAAAAATACAGAACACCAACAAAGAGATGGATGTACCAACCCCTTGTCATCCAGCATCCTCAGAGCCAGGTGGATGATGGCTTGCTCCAAGAACACTGCTGGGCCCTGTAATGATAATTTTCAAAATAATAATAACCGAAACAAAAATAACAATTCCCCCCTAAACAATGACAAAGATACATCAAGTTTTACAGCCCAAACATAGGATTAATTTATCAGTCTACTGCTTTCAAATTTTTTGGTAGTACTTCCTACCTACCTGATATGAAAAATGTCTTTCACTATTTTTCCTTAATTAAAGCACAACATTTCATCTACATACCTAGACCATTTTAACTGACTTCTATGCCCTTGAACCAATATTTATAACTGCATTAGATTTTAAATACGTTTATTTAAACTATTTACATCTCTATTATCAACTGGACATGTTTGTGCTCTTGCGTGTTTCATGTTCGTTGATAAATTAAATAATTCAGATTAATTAGCAAAACTGTGAGTATTAGTAAGAATTATGTCTGATTTCATCAGCACAGAATTTACTTTATTATAGAATAAAGTTGAAAAATATTTAATTGAAAAAAAGTATTGATTAGTCAGAATAAATTTCGCTTTTCACGTAATGTTAAATAATTGACTCCATCCAACTTGACTGACTTTCAGATAATATCCCCTGCCTCCAGCAGTGACAGCCCCCCTCTCACCATCAAATCCATCAATCATGTGTATCAGATCAATATGAGAATATTTCTTTCTTGTTTCCACATCTCCCCACGTCTTTTCCAAACCATTTTTCTCCTGGTTAATTTTAAAATTGACAAAATTAAAATAATTACACGCTAAATACTACACTTGTTTTTCTAAAACATAACAATTCTTCAAAGAAGATTAAAAATTGCCAATAGTAATAAAAAAATTTGAGTAAATTTTTAGAGAAGTAGCTACCTCATCATCACTGACAGGCACAGACTCATGAACAAGGTTACCAATTTCCTTCAGGGCATCCAACCTTTTTTTCTCGAGTTCAGTGCAATCCTCATCACTTTTCTTTATTTGCTCGTCAGCAATGGTCGATAGTTTTTTCAATTGAGTTATTGTTAATGCCTTTGAATATATTAAGCATTTAGGTAATGATATAACACATTGTTAATTAAGTAAAGTAGGAAGTAACATAAAAAAACTCCGGATTTTAAAAAATTATCAATAAAATTATAAAAACCTATGTTAAAAACTCTAGAGATGTTATTTCACCTTACCTTAACTTTTTCATTATCCACATTGGACAGATCATTTAAAATTTCCATGGGTATCTCATCCGATTTTCCAATAGCCTCTTTGGCCTTTGAGAAGTTGAAAAATGATAGTTTAATTAATTTATCACCAAATTAAGGTAATCAATAATCAAACTTAAAGTAATATGAAAAAAAATTTTGTACTAAAAACTAACTTTCATTTTTTCTCCAATTGATTTACTACAAACATTTCGTAACTTTTTTAACTGGTCCACTTGAAATCTCACTGGTAGTTGTTGAAATATTTTTTTAAATATTAGATTATGAGATTGACAAAAACTAATATTAAAATTAATTAAATACTGAAAAAACATTTTAAAAAATTGAAAAAAATCAAGAAAACGAATTTGGCAAAAGCAGAGATTCAACAACAACAGCTTTCACATCCATCATCACAAAAAAAAACCAATTTACATCTAACAAACGATTTATATATTTTGGAATAATTTGATCAATCAGACATACTTTTCCTCCATTTGGAATCCAATTCGATCACTTTATCGACCAGTGTGATATCCTTATAACGCTTTCTTTGGCTTTCTCTAATTTTTTCCGGATCGTTACCCTTTTCGACTCGAAATAATTCTATATCGAGAACCATCGTGAATTAAAATTAATAAATAAATTAACAAGAGATTGAAATAACTTTTTTTAAGCTCAACAACACGTCGTGTCCGTAGAAACAAAGAACTGAAATACTAATAGTTGTTGAGAAAAAAATTTTTTAGTTCAATTCTAGACATAAAACAATTAAAATTAAACAGCATAAACTACAGTTATTGAAAAACATAAGCTATTTATGTTAAAAATTTTGCCAAATTCGTGAATTAAAGCTGCCAAAATGTGTAAGTACGCTTAAAGAGAGTTCAAACGAAACGCTTAAAACAGCACTAATATTCAAGGAAATTGCATCATATATGGCACACCCACACACATACATCACATTATATTATTGATTGCTTCCGTATTATCATCAAAAACATTAAATACAGTCTTCTCAGACATGTTTTTAGTCCAGGAAACAAGCATTTATCAATTTTGAGATAAAATTTAACTATTGTTCTTCAAACTCAACCACGCACCTCATGTTTGAAGTATTCTCTATAAATGTGCGTCATGAACTATGTACACCACAGCGACAATTCGTTGATAAGACCGTTACGTCAGGTTGATAATAATTAAATCATTAAATATAATCTTCAAGTCGTTTAAATTTAAATATATTGATTAAAACGAATGAACCTTATCAATTATTTTAAGTATATGTAATTAACACGATGAACGCTTCAAGTATAGCCGTCAATAATGTTTGACAAGCTAGAGATGATAAATTAAAAGAAAATAATGGAAACAAAACATAAAATCGTACACTATAATAATGTAAAAACGAAATATTTTCATTCAATGAAAGGCCAGAATTATTCATCAGTTTTAGATTATTTGTTAGTTTTAGTAGCCAGCTTGGACCTGCCGACGTTACCACCCTTTTTCTTGTCCTGAATGACGTGATGGACAAACTTAATTAACACATATCATACAAATTTCGTTTTAAAAAAAAAGAGTAAAAAAAACTTAAAATGGAAATAAAATGAAATCTGTCACCTGTTTGACATTGAGGTCGTCAATTGATAACGTTTCCATAATCTGGGGTAGGGCGGTTTCACTTTTTTGGATGTCAGCATTCTCTGAGATGGATCTGAGTGGAGAAAAATATAAAACATTAGAAAGAAAAGGAGGCGCTATGTAAATGGAGAATTTAAAATTTGTAATATTAATAACAAGAAATCGTAAAAAGCTTTTGTAATCAGCAAATCACCTTTTTCGAGATCTCTGTTTCCTTGGCAACTTTTTATCAAAAACTGGAACCTTCCCAGGAACGTAATCATCATCATCACAATCGTCATCATTATCCTGAACCTCATCTGCGTTATCGTTGTCGGGCTTGTTCATTTTAGATTTGGCATTCCTCGGTTTTCCTCTCTTGCTTGGAATTGCAAATAATTCTTTGGAAGCGTTGGATGGTGGAGGAGGCAATGTGGTTTTCGTATTCATCGTTGTTGTGGCTGTTGTTGGTTGTGGCTGTTGTGTCTTTGCAGTAGTTGAACTGTTTGGAATGTTGTCAAGCATTTTCAAATTCGATTTAACGTTAATTTTTAACGCTTTTGTGGCTTTCTTTTTATTGTTAACAAGAATCAATTTATCAGCAGTAAGTTTTTTTGAGGTCTGTTCATAACGTTCCAAAGAATTTAAAAAAATCTGGTCAACATTTTCAACACCACCCTCGCCACCATCAGCAACATCAAGTTTTGGAACATCCAGAGGTGGTGCATTCATCTTCTCTACGGAAGCTCTCTCCTCCACCATTTCAACATTGTTGTTTGGCTGAACGTTAATGGCACTGTCTACATGCAGAACGACATTTTCCACAGATGCCATATCATCCTCACAACAGGTTTCGTACTGGGATTGAAACTGCTGACTGTTTGGATCATTGCTTATCACATCTGCATAAGGAAGCAGTTTATCGATGGATTTAGTTTTGTTGTTTTCTGCAATCGATGTTGTACAGACCGGTCCCTCCAACAACTCCACCGCATTCTTCTCCCTCGGCGAGTCTTTTAATGGACCAGCCTAAAAAGTTGATAAAAATGAAGTTCAATCAAAATACTAAGCCAGTGGCGGATAAAATAAATTAAAAAGTTACGACAAATCAAAATAGGTTACTTCATTTTGTTGCTGATGAACAGCTGAATTAAGACTTTTAATTACTTTGAGATTTTCCTCTAAAGTCTGAGTAAAATATTGAATGAGTTGCTGACAGTGCAGTTGTTGTTTCTGAAACATTTCATTAAACGTTTGAGTGTGTTGCTGAAAAAATTGTTGTTGATTCTGTAACACTTCTTGCCTCAGCTGTGGAAGCATGTCATTCACCTTCATCTCCATCTTCAGCTGATGTTCTGTTTTCACATGTTTCAGGGAAAAAGTGATAGAAAAAAAATTAAATTTTAAAATTTTATTTTAATAATTTGAAAATTGACCTATTTGAAAAAATATGCAAAATGAAAAAAATAACATAGAAAACCTTCAAGCATTCTGGCAACTTCAAATTCATCTACTTCTAAGCCTATAAAGTGTAATTAAAGAGTAATTATTACCTCTTTAACAGTGGTTCTGTATATTTAACAACATAAATAAAAATAATAATTTTAATTCTTAAAAAAATTAATTTAAAACAAAATTGTAATATAAACTGATGAAAGAAAATTTTCTTTTAAAAATAAAAACCTTTAAATAATGATTATATAAATTGCAAGTAGTAAAAATAAATGAAATGATTTACTGACGAGTTTCAAAGTTCCATGGAGTAGGAATCTTAATGAACGTCGTTTCACATTCCAACAAAGAACTGTTGACTGAGTCAGGCATAGTCATTGACTTGATGGGAATGTTTCAAAATTTATTTTTGTGAACAATGTCTAAAGTGTAAGGTTGATATCTGAAATAAAATTTAATATATATTATATACTTATTTATTATTCTATTATTAATATAACATAGTATAATATAAATAAGTACTTCAACATTTTCAGTTAAAAAATTTTGTGAAAGTTTATAATTTGCCTAAACATAAAACAATTTTTTAAATTTAATAATTTTAAAATTAAAAATATTTAATCAAAATTAATTTTATATTTTAATTTCAATTTCATTCTTATAATTTATCTTTTTAAATTTATTCAATTTCAAACAACTCAAAAACAAAAGGTCTTCTAAAACTAAAATACAAAAAACAAATAGTAAAAACTACTAAACTAAAGAAAAAGTTGACTCAATCAAAAACAAAATCAAACAAAACAAAACATAGCAAAACATTACATTACAAAAACAAAAGCACAAAAAAAAGTAAAAACAAAATTGAAATTATTGAAAAAAACTTATGAATTTAAGAATAAACATTTTAAAACGTAAAAAAAAGCAAACCAGCAACTAAAAGGTTGGAAACTGCCAACAAGACGAAATAAAATTAAAATTATTTTAAACTTTTAAAATCAGCGCGTCTGCATAAAACCATGTAAACAAAATATTCCGAAAAATTGAGTCCGGCACAACTTTAAAAAAGAGATGGACGAACAATTTTAACTTAATATTTTAACTCAAAATCTTTTCAATTAATTTCATCCATTCTGTTTTTTTTGTTTGTATATTATTATATATATGCATCCATACATAAATAATATATCAAAATATATATTTGAATAAAAATGAAAATCTATTACTCTAAAATCAAAATTGGCAAACAATTCATTTGATAAACATTTTCAATTTTTAGTCTTTGAATGACGTTTTTAATTGAATTTTGTTAAGGTTTTAAAATGTGAATACATTCTAAATTAATCATCAAAAATTTTGTTTTCGTCACAACATTTATTAAAATTTTTTCAATTAAATAAAATTATTAATTTAATAAAGTTGTGGCTCTGCTAGATAGACAACATGCCTACTTGTAAGAAAGATGCTGACTGCAAAATAAAAAAAGGATGTATGTATGGTTTTAAAATTTGTGTCCATCATTATATTATACCATGTGAACAATATCATATTGAATATGATCACTATAGATACTTGAATAAATATTAATAATAATATCTATCTAATCGCAGACCGTATCAGCAGTCTAGACTCGGACACATCTTCGATTTCGCTTTCGAAGATAGCCTCTGAGGTTAGCATATGTCGATCGAAGGATGTCCAGAAGATGAAGCAAGTTCATCCGGTTTATGCATCTTATACCGGTTTCTAAGAAATTATGTTTTATCTATTTTAAATTTAGTTATTATTTCAGAAATTACTATCTACTTGTTCATAAATTCTAATTATTTGAAAAGCTCCCGGACCAAATGCTTACCCAATCAAATCATGCACCGGTTACAAAGACCATGACCCGACCAAAACAGTTATGCCAGCGTATAGTTTCTTTAGAGATGTTCGATTTCGCGACCCACCAAGTAACTTCAAAATTTTAAATAGAAATATACATCGTACTCAGCAATTAAATGTTTGATTTCATCAAGTGCGCATTACTCGCGATGCAGTCGTCCCGTCACTTGTTTACATTTATTTTATCAGAACGTTGTTTTTGACATAAACGTAAACAAACTACGAATGCTAACTTAATTCTTGAAATTGAAAAATTTGCAGAACCGCCAGAGCCATTTTGCGAGATAGACTGTACGAAACATGTTTGTTTTAAATGCTGTACAATACCGAAGTACGTTCCGATCGAAAAGGTATCCGACGTACCGGCTCCAAACACTTACAACCTCAATCCCGGTTACCAGTTAGTCGAGAAGCAGTCTCCAAAATACACCTTCGGCTACCGATTGTGCGACAAGATTAACATAACACCGGGACCGAACGAGTATTGCATTACGTGCGGGAGCAAATATTATCCATGGAGTGCAGGATTCAGCATGGGTATCAGAGATGCATACAACTCCTACTTGAGAGACATCTGCAAAACTCCGGCCATACAATCAGTTAATTCTTCTTGTGTGTTACGAAGGGCTCCAAGTTATTCTATCGGAAAAATATTGGCGCCACTGGTTAAAGAGAAAAGTCCCGGGCCAGGCGCTTACAAGCCTGAATGTGTGACTTTGAATAAAGAAAGACATCCGCAATATTCGTTCGGCAAACGACACTCCAAATACAAAATCACGCCCATTGTTTTGTCTTGAGCATTTGTTTACATTAACTCTCTCGTTATTTTGCAGTACGTGTTACTTTTTTCTTGACACAGTTCGCTTTCACGATTTTTATATGAACACATTCTGTTTCGACAAATAAAAAATTTCTGTCTTATGATAATAGAGTGAATGATAAACACGAACATATAGGATGCATGCACGCAGTCGGTCATATCTCGTATGTTCAATATAAGGAGGAAAAGAGAATGTGAAACTTATCGGTTGTTGACATTGAAATTTTTTCTGCGGCGAAACATCAGATGATGAACACGAACAACAAAATATTATTATGTTCATTCGAAAGTATCTCAAAATAATTTTTTCTTTTTATTCAGAAGCATTTAATGCCAAGCAATCGATAAATAAAACTAATTATTAACCGTTACAAATCAAAAGCTTATAAATTATTCAAATAGTGCAACGTTTGCATGTTTAATTCGTTAACGATTCGCAAAAAGACCGTACTGTGAACGTCTTAGCAGACTGAACTGTGCAACGAGCAAGTAATATATAAAAAATTTGACGATGTTTTCTACAATCCGACTGGAAATTTTTCAACCAACAACGACAGTGATAGTCGGTTTCACCTTCGTATCATTCCTGGTGGCGCGTGTCCTCTTCAAAAATATTTGTCGGTGCGTCAACCCGGAAAGAAAACTGCCGCCATGTTTGACGAGTCTACCGATTGTCGGATCTCTGCCTTTCGTTGGCGATCCCGCCTTCATGCACGTTCACTTCATGCAGAAAGCCAAGGAACTTGGAAATGTATTTGCATTCTATATGTGCAGAAGGTCAGTTTCTGTTTCTTTCTTCAAAACATTTTAATTATGTTCCATTAAGATATTTCAAAATGTTTTACGTAGTAGATGTCGGCTTGGCTAAATAATTTAAAAAGATAATAAAATGAAAGTCAAATTTTGTTAAAAAATTAATTTATTAAACTATGTTCATGACTACCAAATAATTTCAGATATGTGGTCGTTTTAAATGGTAAACAAGCCATACAAGATGCTTTCGTTAAACAATCTTTTGCCTTTTCAAGCCGTACTATATTCTATCTAACAAAAATCATCAACCCAAGAAGAGCAGGTTTGTAGTGAAATGTTTTCGTGAATGAAAAAGCCATCTTGTAAATAATAGTGCACAATGCGTGACAACCATTCGAAGAAATTTGTGTAAATTTTTTTATCACCAAAGTATTTCAATATTTTATATTGTTTATATTTTACTAATTTAAAATTTTGTTTAAATAAAAACATTTTTTAGGAATTGTCGAACACGTATTTGACGACCATTTTAAAATTCATCGTCGTCTCTCAGTGAATGTTTTAAAAAATTTTGGCTTCGGCGATTCGTCTATGGAGCGTATCATCACGCATGAAGTTGAAGACCTCGTGCAAAGATTGAAGATCAAAAACGGCCAACCCTTCAATCCAGAGTTTGAATTAACGGCAGCCGCTTCCAACGTTATCGGCTGCATGATCTTCGGAAAGCCTTGGTCCAAAAATGACCCTGAATTTCTGGAAGGAATCGACATAATGCACAGCTTAGTCAGGGGTTCCTTCAAATCGTTTCTCATCAATTTCTTCCCTATTTTAAGATTTCTCCCAACATTTAAACAAGTTATGAGGAATATTATAGCCGCTGATAAGCGCTGGGTAGACTACATCAAGAGAATTCTCAAACGAGTAGCGAATGAAAAAAATATAAAAAATTTTTATACAATGTATCAAAGTGAATTGAAAAAAATGTCATCAAACTCAAATACAGAGACTAATAACTGCGATATAGACCACGAAGAACAGTTGATCAGCACAATCAGAGATTTATTTTTTGGAGGCACAGAGACAACGGCGACAACTCTGCAATGGATGATCCTCAACATGGCGAACAATCAAACGGTCCAGGATAAAATATGGAAAGAACTGGACACTGTCGTCGGACGCGAAAGATTTCCAAGCTGGGAAGATAGAAAAAAATTACCTCTCATTGAAGCTGCGATTCTTGAAGTGATGAGGATTAAAACGTTGGCCCCTTTGGCTGTACCTCACTCCACATTAAGAGATTGCGTTGTTGATGGATGTTTCATTCCGACCGGTGTGATGGTAATTTCATTTGTTTTTTAATTTGTATCTAATCTAAAAAATTATAAATAGTTAAAACTTGAATACATTAAACTAGTTTTTTAAATGTAAATAATTTTTGAAAATTGAAAATAAATTAAAGTTTTCTTTTTTTTAGCTTTATTTTTTGTTTCGAGGTAATGCCAAACATATACAGTGTTCATATGGACCCAGAAGAATGGCCTGAACCTGAAACGTTCAAAATAGAAAGATTCTTAAGCGTGGATAAGACCCAAATCGTCAACAGTGATCGGATCATTCCATTTTCTTTAGGTTTGGTGAAGTTGTGTAAAAACGTTGGTGACTCTCGATTCGAGCTGTGTAGTCGACGTTTTAAATAAGTAGCATTTTAAAATTTACAAATTAAAAAAATAATTCAAATTGATGACTGAGGCATTCAATTGTACAAATTTCGAAACAGGAAAAAGATCGTGCTTGGGAGAAAGCATGGCCCGCCAAGAACTCTTTTTCTTTACTTCTTCGCTTATTCACCAGTTTAAAATTCTTCCACCTGAGGGTCAGAAAGAAATTGTGTCTGCAGAAATGCCTGGAGGACTGACGGTGCATCCAGCTCCGTTTGAAGTTAGATTGGTTGCCAGGTATTAGGAGAGCAATTCTCTTATTAATTCATCGCGAACTTCTGAATTGACAATTTTTAACCATTTCGGTAACTTTTAACATCAGGCAAAAACATATTTATGCAATTAGGCAAAACTTACCAAACATACATACGCACACTACACAGATAAAACCGCGCACAACTACGTGCCTATGTATATTTACACATGCATGTGCTATTGTTGCGTTGTCTAGGTGCATCTCAGCGCTATGTATGTTTGAGCGAGTTGTACGAAACGAAAGTCTGTATTTACTCATGTACTCATGGATTTTGGATACATAGTCTGAATAAACACGTCGATAGTGAGTGGGTATCTGTATGCATTTCATCTTCTTCGTAGCTGTGTGTATGCATGAACGAGTGATATTGACATGAGCGTTTTTGTTCATGTGTCATTATCTGTGAATTGGTATATTTTTTATGAAAGACAAATAATAATGTGGATGTTTATGCACGTGTGTGCGTGCTAATTGCGTGTGTATGATTTTCGTTCGCACTATATCACGTATTTGATTGATATCGGTTTAGCTGAGGTGTGCGTTAGTAGTTGCTTTGCTTCGTTAGTGATGGCCTACCTACTTACCTGCCTGCCTGCCTGCCTGCCTGCCTGCCTACCTGCCTGCCTGCTACGTCCTTTTGTTGTTGCAATGTGGAGCAAACAAATTGGGCTCTGTTACATTTATTATATCGTTGTAAATTGACTGCTGTATATTTGTACATAATTAAAAAATTTTAATTTATTTTTTATGTTAATTTTTCTAAACTTCAAATTCATTATCTTGCAATTTTATAAATTAAGAAAATATCCAAAACTTGTTATAAATATTCATTTGAGCAGCGTTTAAGATTTTAAAATCTTTAACCGCCAGGTTGTATAATGCATAATTGTTAATTGCTAATAGTGGGTGGAGCTTCTGATTCAGATGAAAAACGTGTTGCATAGGTTTCTAGTAATATATGAATCCGATTAGGGAAAAAAAGAAGATAAGTCTTTAGGTGTAGTGATAAGTGTTCACTTTTGTATGATTATTTAGTTGGAAATGTTGTTAAACAAGTTTTTCCTGAAAATAAGATGTTGCCACAAATGATGAGCAATATCCTTGATGAAAAATTACCAAATTCCAAAAATAATGCACCTAAAAGCATAACACCAAAACTTTATGAACAGTTAATATAATATGAATAACAAAACAAATAAAAAAAATTGTTTAAAGTATAAAATGTGAAAAAGCTATATTACACTTTTTCTAGCTCCAGAGGAATCAGCAACACACGAAGTTTGTGATTGGTGGAGATCTTTTTTGGTTCTATTCAAACCGGGTCACTGCACGCTCTGCGAAACAACAACAGACGACCTTAACCACTAAGCCACCAGGCCGCCCAAAAAAATAAAGATAGAAATATTTCTGGCACGACTCATTACAAAATATTCTGACATGCAACAGAAACATAAAAATATTTAATTATGTTTGCTTTTCATGTGTGTTTCATTATTTAACTATCATCTCGGATGGAGAAATAGTGTGATGGTTAAGATGTCTGTTCCTGCTGTTGCAGTGGCAGTGTTCAAATCTAAAAAGATCCATATCACGTGTTATGTGCGCCAAACAATTTCACATTCTTCCGCCGTTGGGCCACAACAAAATTGTGACAGAGGAGGTTATCGGGATCACAATACTCCCTCCCCATTCAACGTGAGATTTGTTCTAGGGTCATGAAGTTGTTGGTTGTTAATATTTTGGAGTTTTTTGGAATTTTCAGTACTTCAATTTATTCGTATAAACAAACTTTTTATAACTTTTGTGCTAAGCACAAATTAATATACTTTTTAATAAAATTTCGTAAAATTAATGAGCTGATTTTTTATAAAAAAATATATTTACAAATCAACCTGATATGATATTTTTGGTTAATGTTAAATTGTTGAATTTGCTTGATTGGAAAGTTTATGTAAGCTTTTAGCGACCGAGTGAATTGGTTTTTGTTCCGTGAAACAACTGCGTTCGTTTTTTATCCGAAGCGTTTTTTGTTGCATCGTCACTATTTCAAAGTTCAGTTCAGTGAACGTAGATGAAATAAAGTCAAATATTGATTGAATGATGTTTATAAGATGGATAAAGTTTAAAATTTTTACAATTCAAATTTACAAACAATAATAGGTTGCAATGATATAAGTATATGAAAGTATTGTTATTGATTAATCACTACCTTTAATATAAGTTTGAAATTTTTAAAACGGCATGCTGGCCAGTGAATAAAACATTGATGGTAATTAAGAAAACGATTTAAAAATTTTTTCATTTTCAATAGGTATTGATGCTCTCAAACCACAAAAAAACAAAAAATGTCCACAGAGTTTTGTTTTCTATAAAAACAATTTTCAAATTGTTTTGCCTTCGAACAAATAAACTGTTCCGTCGAAGTTTATTCTCGGATCACGATCGCCAAACAACTCAAGGACAGCAGCAGCAAAAAATATCGAAAAACGCAAAAAATTTTACCGCACCAGCAACGTTACAAAATTAAATGTATAGCGTCTGTCGTCATAAATCATTTAAAAACTGGTCAGATAAAAACTAATACAAAAAATTTCCTGTCACTCATCATTAGAAAAAAAAACCTACGCATCCTCTTCTCTTAGACTCTGCAAGAATGTTTGTAGCTGGAACATGGGAAGCTGATAGAGAGGCCATTTAACAGCAGAGGAATTCAATTAGGATGAATTAACTTCAAAAAGCTCTTTTTAAATACTATAATGACGTTTTAGAATTGAATCTCCGACAAAACAACAATTTAAAAATGTTGATAATCTTATTTACAACGATAGATAGCGTTTCTAAACATCAAAATGCCACGAATGTGCTTCCCGTTTCTAAACTCCTTTTTAAAATTTTCTTTTAAACTCATCGAAATCACACAAATAAAAAAACCAAGTGTTGACGGATGTGTAATTTGGCCTACTACTCCTACTCAACAATATACGACCTGTGAGACGTTACGTGGGACAAGGGGTTTTTGTTCAGTTTGAGATGTGGATATTTTATTCCTGACATTATTATTTTTTTAATTAAATTTTTTTGTCATACTTTTAACAATAGCAAAATAGAATTTAGAATATTCAGTCGGTAAAATAAGTACAAATGAATGTATTTTTTATCAGAAACTTTTATTTTCAACTTATTTAATGGTTGAAACAGAATAGATAGTTTGAAATATTTATATCACTTTTTGTAATTCTACTTTTCTACGCGTTAGCATACTGAAGATTTAAAATACTGAATATTATATTATTGAGTAGTTGAATGTTGATTAACAAAACTGTATGCCAATTCGAATGAACATTTCTCTCTTTAATCATTTCATACAAATCCTGTACAGATTCATACAAAGTTTGTACAAAGTTTATACAATTCTATACAAAGTTTACAACTTCATATAATTTTTTGTATGTTGGAATAGTGATTATATTCAGTGACTTGAACTTTGACCTTGGATAACTTAAAAAAAAATTATTTCGGTAAATTTTAAAAATTGTGTTGCTCATTGCCTTAATTAATCATCCGATATGAATTGCTCATCAGTTATTTGACCTCACATTTCAAACGATTTTTACGAAAATAACTTGTTATTATTTTATTATTATTTCATTATTTTATTATTATTTATTTTCATTCATTATTGATTTTATCATTGTCGTTCTTATTATCATTATTATTAAATTGTTACTATTGAGTTGCTTTTGTTATTATCATTACTATTTTGCACTTAGAATGTTATAATTGTTGTTACTTATTATAATTAATATTATTATTACAACTAATGATATTATTATTAATTTTTATTGTTGTTCATTAAAAGTTGAAAATTCTCCTCCTCTGGTGATGGACTTTTTTTGCCGTCAAATATTTTCAAACACCGGCTTGGATGAAAAATTGTTGAAAAATTAGATACTAAAGCAGGGGTGGGCATACTACGCATGCGGCCCGCCAAGCTATTTTCTGCGGCCCGCGAGGCCTTGTTTGCCAAAAAATGTGGTCAACCAGACATTATAACCAAAAATAAGAAGCCGCAAATCTTAAAAATTTTCCCCCGGATCGAAAAGGTTTGCTATTTAAGTACATATGTGACCTTTAAGAGGTAAAATAGTTCTCAATGCTGCCCTCACAGCAAAAAGCTTGCCCACCTATGCACCAAGCAATGAAATAAAGTCTCAAAATTTTTTAAACAAGCAGATTGATACAAAAAATTAGACAAATTATTGGCTTCTAAAATGTTTTAGGTTTTACGGATAAGGTACTTTCACAAATAATTACTGACTCCCACTAAATGACTATGGGTTTTTACTTTTTCTTTGTTCCGGGATTTTTCCGCGTGTAAATCTAGCCCTGTTGGTCATTAAGTGTACAATTTTATTTAATTCATCATTCATGTTAGCATTTTCAATACTGTTGTTATCTATAATTATTTTTATTAACTATCATTAATAATAATTTTGATTATTATAGTTATTCGTCTTTGGTAATATTAGCATTGTTATTTATCATCACCAAAGTTATAACGATGACGATGATGCTGATCGCCTCCGTCATCACCTGTCATCTATAATTTTCATACAGCGTAAATAACATATTGAGAGAAGAAGTGCACATCTGTAATCAATAAATGGCGGCTCATCAATATAAATATGACTATTCTTATTATTTTAATTGTTATTCTTATTATTATATTATTATTTTATTATTATTTTTTAATTATTATTATTTTTTATTGACACCGTGCAAGCAAACTTATTTCTTTGCGTTGTATCTCGAATGTATGGCGCGCACGCACGCACGTACCCACCAACTACCTGTTCTACAGGTGACTAGATGTTTGTTCTTTCAATTTATTTGTTTATTTAATTATTTTTGATTATCACGTTGTGATAATTATATTAATATAAGGAGTAGTAATAACAACAACGTCGATAATAATAATAATAATAATAATAATAATAATAATAATAATAATAATAATAATAATAATAATAATAATAATTGTTGTTGTTGTTGTTATTAATATTTTTTCAATTTTCAATAACTTAAAAAAAATTGTTAGTCGAGAGATGCTATACTGTAGGACTGTTAATTCAGGTTAATATTAAGCGCTAAATAAATTATTATTATTATTGTTGTTAATATTTATATTATTATTATTGTTTAGTGGATATATTATTATTATATTATAATTATTTTCATTTTTTGATGAATGTTTTATCGTCACTTTTACTATCATCATCATCATCATCGTCGTCGTCGTTGTCGTCGTCACCATCATCATTCACATCGTCATTTTCACCACACAACATCACCATCTTCGTAATCATTGTAGTCATCATCATCATCTTCAAATATTTTTATAATCATTATCACCATCATCATCATTGTCATCATCATCACCATCATCATCGTCGTCGTCATCTTTATCACCATAATCGTCATCAACATTATCACATTATCATCTTCTTCGTCATTGTCATCTTCATTGTTATTCCATTAGCTATTAAATATTTTATGATAGTATTGCATCGGATATAAGCTAACAACAATATGTTTGGGCAATATGAGAATAGTGTGTGAGGTTTTTTTGCTCAGAAAAATGATTTTTTTAAAATTATTTATTGCAATCAATGTATTAAAAAGTGAAATTCAATAAAGAATAACGGATTTTTTATTTTTCATTTCACATTCACATTTCCATTGCAACACAAACATAAATTTAAAATTAACAACAAATATTTTTATTCAATAATATTTATATTAATTAATTAATTAATATATTAATTAATATTATATTAATTAATTATTATATATTATTATTAATTATATATATATAATTAATAATAATATATATATATATATAATATATATATTATATATTTATATATTATTATATAATATATTATTAATTAATTGATTGGTTTGTGAACATTTCAGCTAGACAATGTTTGGCTTAGTTATTATGGATATCGCGAAGGATAGATAGATAGATAGATAGATAGATAGATAGATAGATAGATAGATAGATAGATAGATAGATAGATAGATAGATAGATAGATAGATAGATAGATAGATAGATAGATAGATAGATAGATAGATAGATAGATAGATAGATAGATAGATAGATAGATAGATAGATAGATAGATAGATAGATAGATAGATAGATAGATAGATAGATAGATAGATAGATAGATAGATAGATAGATAGATAGATAGATAGATAGATAGATAGATAGATAGA
>NW_008705459.1:3933134-3999397 GCF_000326865.2 Helobdella robusta | reverse complement strand
AACAACAACAACAACAACGTCAACATCAACAATAGAAACAGAGCAATTGTGGAAACATTAACAACAACAACCACCACCAACAACAACAACAGTGGAAACACTAACAACACATTGACAATATAAATTTAATTCAGAGAAAAATAGCTTTCTAAATACTGTCCTCTCTGCCATCTCTGCCAACAAAATTAGCAACAATAACATTGCATACATCAGCCCAACATCATCAACAAAAACACAAACAACAACAACATAAATACGTTACCTTCAATTGCATCAGCAAAATCATTGTCATCAACAACAACAACGTACAACAACATAAGTATATTACTTTCAATTGCAATGCAATAACTGAAATACATTAGCATTGTTGTTTACATATTACGACATCAACTTAATCGTCAACTCATTTTTTTAACATCATCAATAATAATAACGTCAAATATTTCTGCTGCTGCTACTTCTACTTCTAATACTACTACTTCTACTACTACTACAACTATTACTACTACTACTTCTACAGAAAGAACTACAACTACTGCTACTACAACTGCTGCTGCTACTACTACTACAAAAACTACTACTACTACTATTATTATTATTACTTTATCGTTTATATTAATAAACTAAATTGTATCACCTTATTATCATTTACTATAAATACTTATTATTACAATCTTCATTGATACAATGATGAGTTTGTCATATTTCATGTGATACTGCTGAGAGTAGTTAGTATTGATAATTTTTTTTTGTTGTTAGTGCTACGTCACTCTGTGCTACTGGCGTTATTTTTGTTATAAAATTGTTAGTGAAAATCCTATTTCTGTTTATATAACTTTGACTTCTTCATTTAACATTTCTTTAATTTACTTGCTGTTATTAATTTCTACCGCAACAGCAAACACGAAAGGACAAACCGCCAATTACAAATAAATTATTGCATATTAAAAATTAAACTACAAATACGCAGTAAATAAATAATTTTTTCAGAAAAATGTAATATAAAACAAATATAATTTGACAAAAATTTTATAAAAACGTAAAATTCAACCACACACTCCCACACGCAACTAATGCCGAAATGGCAGTTCCTGCTACCAAATGTTAGAATGGTGTCCGTACGTACCCCGCTGTCTCGTCCCAAATAAATGTTGTCTCTCCGTCTTGTGTGTTTTCTTATTTAGAATGGTAACGCTGTTAACTATGTTTGAGGTGGTTAAAGGTCAAGGTGTGGTGACCTTGACTCCCGAAGGTCAGGTGGTCAGTCAGGGTTCTGTGGTGGTAGCTTCTGTTGGTGGTGGGGACGTTAAAAGTAAACCCGGTAGGTGAATTGCTGGTTGTTATGTTATTACTGCTGTTGTTGTTGTAATGGGGAATGTTTATTTGATGTGATGGTAATTGTTTTTGTTGTTATGCTTGCGTCTGATTTTATTGATGTAATGGTTTTTAGTTGATGGTTTTGTAACTGGTGTCACAATTTGCAGCCATGGTTTCCAACTCGACTCAGACTGATGATGGTTTACAAGAAGAGGAGAAGCCGTTCATACTGTCTGGAATGTTTCTTGCAGGTAATAGATGAATGGAAAATAGATGAATAAATAAATGAATGAATGAATGAATGAATGAATGAATGAATGAATGAATGAATGAATGAATGAATGAATGAATGAATGGATGGATGAATAAATGAATGAATGAATGAATGAATGAATGAATGAATGAATGAATGAATGAATGAATGAATGAATGAATGAATGAATGAATGGATGGATGAATAAATGAATGAATGAATGAATGAATGAACGAACGAGCGAACGAACGAACGAATGAATGAATGAACGAACGAATGAATGAATGAACGAACGAACGAACGAATGAACGAATGAATGAATGAAAAATGAATGAACGAACTAACGAACGAATAAACGAATGAATGAATGAATGAAAAATGAATGAACGAACGAACGAACGAATAAACGAATGAATGAATGAATGAAAAAAATTAAATGCATGAAAGAGTGTGTGGATAAACTGCCAAAATGGATATAAAAAATTTATCATGATGACGTGAAAAACAGTGATGGCGATGTGTCCTACAAAGGAGTTCATGACGAAAATTATATTTATTACTAGAATATGTCATGAAGATACTACCATTACTACTGATACTGCTAATGACCCTACTGCTGCTGCTGCTGCTGCTGTGATATCTTCTTTTCCTGCTGCTACTAATGCTGCTACTGCTGCTACTACTAGTACTACCACTTTTACTACTGCTACTATCACTACAATAACAACTATTACTAATACTACTACCACTATTATTATTGTTGTTATTAATTATTAATAATAATTTTCACAATTGCAATAGTGTTTACTTTCATTATAGCTGTCTGTATTTTTATTAAAACAATAATAATAAAAAATAAGAACATTAATAATTATTAATTTTATTATTATAAAATTATTAATCGCGATAATGGCGATGATGATGATGATGATGAAGATGATGATGATGTATACATTAAACAGTTGCAGCTGCCTGCGTGTCTATACTAACGATCATCATCTTCGCCATTATCATCATCTGCGTTATCAGGTGAGTGATTGATTGATTGATTGAGTGAGTGAGTGAGTGAGTGAGTGAGTGAGTGAGTGAGTGAGTGAGTGAGTGAGTGGGTGAGTGAGTGAGTGAGTGAGTGAGTGAGTAATAAAGAGTAAATGAGTGAATGAGTGGGTGATTGAATGAATGTGTTATTGATTGATTGAGTGAGTGAGTAAATAAGAAATTTAAAAAGAGAGATTGTGAAATATTGTTGAGGGCAGACATTTTTCTACTAGCTGGAAACAGGTGTTCTTGTTTAGATGGTGAGATAGTGAAAATATGGAGAGAGAGAGAGAGAGAGACCCTCTTTACTACCAAACCAACTGCTTGCTCAATGTGGTTTAGACACTTGTAGATAGATTAGTTTGGGAAATGAAAAATGGTAATTTGAAAATGAAAATTAAGAAACAAGTTAAAAACTGGGATGAGAATGTACGATCGTTGGTATTCACTATTTGACATGTGTCAATTTATGGCTGAAGTGGCGTGACATTGACAAGATTGTATGTTCATTAATGGATTATTATTTATTAACAAATTTATATATATTGTTTATTTTCTAATGATTGTTAGCTGGTCTGCTTTTAAAATTGATGTTTATAATCATACTTATCATTTCTTTTCATCTTAACTTTCATCATCGTTTTCGCCATCATGACCTCTTCTCATCACCCACCTACAAATTCTCATCAATACCTCCCTCACGCAGATTTTGAAATTGTTTTTCAATATCCATGATTGCTTTTTGCTATTTTATTTCCTTAATGAGTCCATTGATGAATCATTTTATAACGTTTAATGACGATTTCTATAAAAATTTCTAAGATGAATCTTAATTGATTGTTGCTTGTTGTTAGTCTTCAGTTAAACATCGATTTGACTCTCTCTCTCTCTTTCTCTCTCTCTCTTTTTTGCTGTCTCTCTCTCTCTCTATCTCTCCAATTTAAAAATATTTTTTATTATCTGCGTGAATGCATTAAATTATGAAATTATAATTGCGAAAATATTTAAAAGTTATCAAAATCACAAGTAATAAAATAATTGACACAAATAAAATATTTTATTAAACCAACTAACAAAAAAAAACACTAAAAGTATATATACACTTTGTGTATGAAACGCAGTTCACTAATAATAATCACATGGAAATCATCATGAATACCATTTTGCTGAACATTTTATTAAACATTACATCAATCTTTTAGCCAGTATTGGTGTTATTAGTGATAGATACTGCACCTGCCATCATCAACATCATTTTAGTCATCATCATCATCGTCGTCGTAATCATTTCAAACCTTAGATGTTACTGGGATAGGCCAAGGAATGATCCTGGCATCTTTCCAGTGAATGGTCCGTACGGATCAGTGGGAGGAAAGGATGGTTCCACAACCTACGTCCCGGTCCTCATGGACAGAAAGATGGCTCAGAGTGCTCAGATGTTCTTCTATCAGTTTCAGAAACAACAAATTCTGGCCAAGGATAAGTCGGTTTTTTTCTCTTTAATTTGTATATTTTTATTGATGATGAGTTATATATTTTTGCATTTTTTTCGTTCGATCATTTATTGATTCTTCATTGAGTTTCGTTCACGTTCGTTCTCACATAATCTCATGTATGTAAATAAACTTTTTCCAAAAAGGAAGTTTGGTAGAATTTCATTGTCTGTTAAGTTGGCAAATTTAAACTAACTAATTGATGTCCAAACTGTGCTAGATAACAACAGAAAACAAGTCTTCCACGAATAAACATTGAAGAAAGCGCTCCTGAAGTCTTTCCAAGAGGAACGCTATGCAAATTCAGATATAGACACATATTTGTATGCTGCATTTACACACACACACACACACCACACACACACACACATAATTCATACAAATTTAGATAAACACGCACACATGTACACACATACAAATTTTTTCTCTCTATTTCACGCACGCACACTTGACTAGGGAGAACACAACACGACGCAGTGTGGATTCCGACTCATGCTCAGAAACCGATATCAAGGATGGTCACGTGAACATCGTTTCTTGCCCCGGTTTGGCTCTTGTAAGTTATGATGACTTTACAAATTATTTAACTTACTTCCAAGCTTCGCAGACAAATTGTACAGAAAAAGTTTTTCCTAACTATTACCAACAATAAATTAAATTTTGTGATTGTTATTATCTTATTTTCACGATTATTACTATTTATTCGATGAAAAATTGTAAAAATCATTCAATCCACTCTTCACTGAAATGGACATTTTTGTATCGCCCCAAACTTGCTCCTACCAGGATAGCGGTGAAGACATAGAAGTGAGGAATCCACTCTTTGCAGACATTCCCGACGTGCCAACAACTCCCACGTGGAATGAATCAAGTCACAACGACAGCCACAACGACAGCAACAACGGGTCACAACCGGAAACTCTTCCCAACACGGATGAAGAAAACAGCCACGATGTCGATGATGCTACACACATGACGTCATCCGCTCCTGTTATTTCTCCACCTCCTCCATCCATCTCTTCTTTGTCTGACTACAACACTTCACTTCCCAGTCCGTCGATCTCACCGCTGCCAGCTCTGAGAGATGATGATAACGATGAGGGTCGTGGGGATTCCGTGAATACAAGTAAAAACAGCGAAGATGCTGATGATGGTGAGAGGAAAGATGGAAATGATGGAAGAGCAGTGAGCGGAGACGGAAATGCTGGATTTTCTAAAAATTCCGAAAAGAGCAGCCAGATGAAGTCGATAATTGCCGAGGAAAAGGAAAGTGAATTTAAACCTCCCAACGGAAGTTCCCTGCGCTGACGGGTTTGTTGGCATGAACATCATCTCATCAACTGAGGTGTTCTATCCGTCAAATGTTTGTCATCATCATCATCGTTGTCGACGTCATCACACCATCGCCGACGTCACCGCATCATCGTCACCATCATCATCATCATTATCGTCACCATCATCATCATCGTCACCATCATCATCATCATTATCGTCACCATCATCATCATCGTCACAATTATATCGAAAGGCTTGAAATTAATTAATTAATATTTTGTAAAACAATCTTTGCTCCTTTTTGTATCCTCCTTTCTCATTTCAGTCTCTGTCGCTTGTTTGGATGTCAAACGTTTCATTCATTTAGCTAAGAAATAAATGAAGATGCCTACAAATTAAGACAACTGCATAAACGTGCACATGTTCGTACGTATATATGTATGTATGTTTGTTTGTTTGTATGTATGTATGTACGTACGTATGTATGAATGGGTTTGTATGCACAATGAATCGTTCACACTTGCATCGCACGAGTTGCATGAGTCAGAGTAGACGTTCAGCTCATAAGCAAAGTACATGAAACACACACACACCACACATACACAAACACACACAGACGTACAAACACAGAAAAAACACATACAAATAAAAATCTTTATTGTCTAATCGAATAAATTACAAAAATAATAATTCTTTGCTGATGGCGTAATTTTAAATATATTGATCATGGATTGAAAAAAACAACATACAAGCTATCATGAATAAATAAGCGAACACATAAGCACGTACACACACACACACACACCACACACACACACACACACACACACATACATTTATAAGTATACATAATTATCATATATACGTAAGTCATAAATAGCCATAATCGTATCAATCGCTTTCCTCTGCAGACGTGTTTATAGTTAAACAAAATGTTAATAAATATTAAATTATTAAAATCCTTTTTAATATTATTATAATAAAATTAATAATTGTTTTAATTTTTTGTTCAATATCCGTAATTATCTTTTTTCTCTAAAATTGTTTAACCATATTTAATTGAAGTTTTTTACTTGAAAAATAATTTTTTGACGAGAAGCACAATAATATAAATAATAATAAATTAGCAACAATATTAAATTATTGTGTTAATTATGCGGGCGATGCGATGGTTTTGTGGTTAAGGTCGCCTAGTTCTGTTACGCAGTGTCCTGGTTCGAATATGGCAAACGAAACCCAGACTACCACATTCATTATGTGTGATTCGTCCTTTAAATTAGCACGTATTCATGTGCAATTTTTGTTTCAATCAATAAAACATTCATTCTTAAAGGTTGTGGTGAGGGTTGCATCATTCACTTAGTCCACTACTCAATGTTTAGCCAGTGGTCAATTCGTCAATTGGTCATGCTGTAGTGTTTTCAATCAATTTACATTTCATTTGTTATAATTGTGTGATTAAGTCTTAATGATTTGTAAGGCTTGCATTATATAAAATAGCTATAGAGCTTATATATATATATATCAGCCATAATATAAAAAAATTATTTGCTCGGCTTATATTATTATAACGCGATTAATTTTTTATAGGTTCTAGTAAAACGTAGAGCAATAATATTATCGACTGTTAAAATGTCATAGATACCTAACATTAAATTTTAAGGTTAGTAACAAATGGAAAAAATGTTTATTCAATTAAAAAGTGTAATTATAATTATATCATGGATTTGATGGTCATAAATGTTTATTTGATTCTCAATATAACGTTGCTATAGTTCTGTAGTTTTTCAATAACCTGTTGGGCGTTGTCTTTCTCTGACGTGAATGAAGTTGACATTAGCTGAACATGTATTTGAAACATTTCAACCAATTGAATTCATCTTGGGAAAGATTAATAATTATGTTCGTTCAACCTGTTGGAAATAAGAAAGAAAGTTTCTTAACAGGATTGCTACCTCCTTCATTAACTTAGCTCCTATTAGATTTGAAATATCTAAGAGACTGGATGTAAATTTGTCAAACATTTAAATAATCAGTTTATCTGAGCAGGAAGGATTCTTGGGCAAGTCTTTCGTAATCCAATCATAAGTTTCATAAAGTAATCTGTTTAAAATAATCTCACACCTCTCCACAGACCCGTCATTTTTACAAACTTCGAATTTTATTTAATTCAATTCGCGAATCTAATCGAGTCGGTACGAAATAAATTTGTTAAGCTTGTTATTTGAATATTTGAGAAAGTCATAAACGTAATCATGAATCAAGTTACTGTTGCTAAACGCTGCTTCACATTTCGGAAATATTGTTACAAAACGTGAGGTTGAGATAAATGCAAATAGTTAGAAATCGTTAAACATGCATTGAGGATTGAATTGCTTGTAAATTAATTAGAGGGATGTAAATTAATCAAAAGGTTGTAAATTCATTTATTGACGTTACATATTTTTATTTGGCACATTTAACAAGCACATCGGTAGCTATATGAAGAGAAGAAGTCACAGAAATAAGAGGGAAGAAGAACACATTTGACGTAGAAGTGGGATTCAATGCAAGTAGTAAATGTGATTTATGTAGTTATTTGGATTAATTTATTGTTTCTATTACTGCTTGTATTCAAATAAACGTTCAACTTAGTTTGCGTTTGAAGTAGTTGTGTTCATCTATCGGAAATCTTGAACCTACGGATTCGAACTCTTGACTATCGTTAGAAGCTACAATACGGTGTTGGAGATATAAAGATTAGTAAAGCTATAACATCGGGGTTGGTAGTTACGGGGTCAAGGAGTTACAACAATATATTTCATAATCCTCACTCAGTGTATATATAAGAAAGAGAAAGAAAGAGAGAGAGAATTTGTATAATAATAACAATAATTACAAATCACACAAATTCTCTATATAAACTGCAACAAGGACTGGGTTATACAAATTCTCTCTCTCTCTCTATCTCTATCTCTCTCTCTCTATATATATATACATATATATATAACGCAACATTTCAAAAATTCAACACTACTTTCAACATTGTTCAACTTTTTTTATATTTCTTTTTATTTTATTAATGTCAGAGAAATTAGACATTTTATTGTTTTTTTTTAATTTTTATTAAATAAATTTGCAAATAGCTATTTTGAGTTATAGATAACTCATCTTCAGTGTATTATTTATAAGGTATGTAAGATATTTGATAACAACATATATATATAAATATATATGTTGCTAATAGACCATAATTTTTACAATATTCTATAATATATATATATATATATATATATATATATATATATAACAAAAACAATAATGAAGAAACGAGATAAAGTTTCCTTATTGATATAATTGTTTCTCCGCTAAATGATGTGAAATTAAAATTTTAAATAATTCATCAGAAAAAAGATTTATTTAATGAATGGTACAAACTACAGAAATCATGTTCACAGAACGAAAAGCTTGCAAAAAATATAACTATTATTATTAAATAAAGTTCCCGACAAAATATTGTTAGTATTACATAAATAATGTAATGAATTACATTGAATATAAAGAAGAGTAAAAATATGTTAAACAATTTATAAGAGAATTAAATAAAGCTATGTGAATGGAAACTTACTCTTCTAGTGCGTTAAAAACTGACACACGATGAAAGTAATTCTAATTAGCTTAAATAGATTTAAAAAGAAAAACGAATCGATTTAAAAAACGTCACATTACAATTCATATTCAAGTGTGACACCACACACACTATATGTTTGTGTGTATGTAATTGCGTGTACGTGCATGTTTGTGTGTATGTAATTGCGTGTATGTGTGTGTATGTGTGTTTATTTGCGTGTGTTTTTGTTGATTTTATAATTGTGTATGTATATATATTTATATATTATACCTTCGGGTGATGTCTTTCACTTTATCGTTCTTATTTCAACTCCTGTCCAGGGCAATCTGTTGTCAGTAGCTGTGTGTAATGGAAATGTTTTTTAAGCAACTCCTTTATCAGTTTTTGCAAGCATAAGTGTTAAGTTAAGGTTGGGCTTGAGTAGTTGGAAGCCTTAGTTGGCTGGGTGGCTCCAAATCAATTGAAATAAAATTATCGGTGACAAAATATTTTGCTTACTAGATTTAAAATCTAATTCGTGTTCAACAGATAACATAAAAGCACATACTTAAAGTGTAGTAAATGACAAACTGCTTGGAAAGAATAACGTTCGTATTGTCCACAAAAGAGAGGGCTTTACCGTAGGCCCCTTGCTGCCAGACGAACAGCCACTTGCCTCTGTACTGCAAATTAGTTAAGTTCAAATTCACGCTGGCCAAGTAAGGTAGTGCCGGAGCCATTCTAGTGCTTATCTCGTCGCATGATCTCCCCACAACTATGGTTCCGTTCGCAGTGTTCTGGTTGCGTTTGAGTGGTTGTTACGATTGAAATCGTCAAATTATTTTAAATAAGTGACGACTATTAATTATAAAGGGTTAACATTAAAACAGAATTCAATTCTCACCATTAAATAATTTGTCATTCTTATAGCCTCTTTTGTATCAGCGTAAGTGTCAAACTGCTGGACATCATGCGCAGTGTTGTTCAGTAATTCTAATTTGTACAAGATCAGCGCTCTTGTACTGTTCACAGGACAATGGCATTCCGGTAGACATTGCAAATCAGTAAAACCCCATGAAGAAACATTAAGAAAAACGAACTCTAAAATAAAATTAACGATACATGTTAATATGTTTTTTTGATACGTAATGTCTCAAAACTCACTTGAAAGGGTTGAAACCGCATATACTGAACAGTTCGGATTGGATTTCTTAAAGATTAGGTCAGGCAGATAGTTGAAATGATAACAAACTGCATCTTTTATCAGATCAACCTGAAATGCTGTACATGATTTTTTTGATTCTTCACATTTGATACCACACATCTTCACATATTTCGCTTCGTCATTAAATTGAATATTTGAAAGAATTTCGCTGAAAACCGAGATTTTATTGTTCGAATTAAAACATAGTTGCATGTTGTTCCATGTTAACCTGCTGTATATTCTACCCATCGATGGCCAAAAAGCTGAAAGAGCAACCTCAACCAACAAACTTATCGTTACAAGACTGGTTTTTGAAAATATGAACATTGTGTTATTTGGAGTATTATTTTTGCGCTTATTATATCTTTTTGCAACTTCTTTATTATTTTACGCTTTTGCTATTTCCGTGTAAAAAATATTTAGAAGTATCAAGGTTAGCAGACAAAATTAGCTTTACTCGATTTGGAAAGTTAATAGCAGCAGATGGAAAATAAAACTAAAATTTAAAAAATTCCCTGATTGGCCAATTTTGTCAACATAAAATCCCATTTTATTATCGAAAATAAAACATATTTTCGAAAAAATTCATGTTTAAACACGTCTAAATAATAATTAATAATTTTCAACAAAAAGTATTTTACGAGAAAACCGTTTGCAGAAAAGATTTATTGAAAAAAATCATTTTTTCACCTTTGTTAAAACTTTGTTTTTAAATTCTTGCATCGATTTTCCTAGCATGCAAAGAAAATAAAAAATTTCGTGATTATATTGTTTCATAAATGCAGCTCACTTTATTGAAATGTATTTTGGTAGCATTGTTGTTAACCAATGCACTGAGTGCTGACGACGACGATGATGAGTAGCCAGGTAGAAATGGCATTACTGACTTAGAATGTACAGATTCCCTGATTTAGAATGTGTACAGATTCCCAATTTTAAACTATAAAGTGCACTTACCGATATTTCATAGTTTATCACCACCAACAATTATTTCCTTGTTTGTCCTGCTCCACAGAGAGTGCTAAAATAACATTTTATAATTCTCAAGAAATTGAAAAATTTTGGGTAAATTTATAAAAAGAACATGGTCAGA
Organism: Helobdella robusta; assembly: GCF_000326865.2. Lineage (NCBI taxonomy): Eukaryota > Metazoa > Annelida > Clitellata > Rhynchobdellida > Glossiphoniidae > Helobdella > Helobdella robusta. The sequence continues at coordinate 3,988,135 of NW_008705459.1, read as the reverse complement.
CTTAACGTGAGAGGGCTTAGCGCGAGACTCAACTTCATGGAAATCGGAATTTTTTGAGGGTCCACCTGTAGGTAAGAGTCGGATATTTTTCCCTCTGCAAATTTTGCACATTTTGAATGGATCTACCTAAAAAACTAAACCAACTAGAAAATAATATGCTTCTATTTATGAAAAGTACTTGAAAACAGTTTCGTTTAATGGGTTGTACAAATTTTAGCCATATTTGTTATTATTATTGTTGTTTTTCAGTTGCGGCGGCGTTAATGTGAGAAACAAATTTTGTAAGAATTTTAGCATCATGCTTTTATTGACTTTTGAATTACGAATAAAAATTATTCATTTATATCTTTGACATTACTCTTCCACTAATGACACTGCTGTGTTGTTTGCGGTGCGTTAGTGGTGGTGGTGTTGCCAAAAAAACAAAAAAATTAATTATATATTTCAACAACAAAAATGGGAGTTGATCCTACTCATACCAGTATTTGTGTTTAATTTATTGTGGTTGAGCCAGCGTGTGTTCGTGCTGCCCCGTCATTGTTTACTTACTGGAGGTTGTAGCGCATCATTTTTAAGTTGAATAATGTGAATAGTTCACGTTCCTAATTTTTAAACAATCGAAAGAGGTTAATAAATATTTTCACAAAAATATCGACTAAACTCTGAATATTTTTAATTATGCTAACCACCATAAAAGTTTCCAAAGATTGGAAACTTTCATTGATAATTGTAACACAATTTTAAATGTATTATTAAACTGAGATTACCACAAGAGAAATTTGGACGCCTAATTAGAAAGCCTATTATTAACAACAATGCAAAAACTATCGACCACCCTCTATTCCATTAGTCCTGTTAGCACGAAGCAGTGTGCATTAAAATAGTCATTCAGGTGTACTCAGCTGAGCAAACATCATGACCCTGTTTGCTTTCAACGTACGATAATGCTATAAAACATTCACTCGTTTTCATGTAGTATGTGTCCATGACTGATTCCAAATTTCTCACATGGTTATTGTAAAATTATAACTTAATAAACTCTGAAACTTAAAAGTTATATCAAACTTATAACAATAAAATTATTATTCATCAGAAGATAGCACAAATTGCTGAAAAAAATGAACAAAATTTCAAACAAAGTAAGCATAGAGGCTAGTCAAAGCAGAGGTTGGAATGTTAACAAAGCATTTACGTATTCGTCAGATGTTGGACGCACATGTGCAGTTATAAAAATTACTGATGGTAAAAAATGCGGCAGCAATCATGGCGGTCAGGCTGATGGCGACGTAGATGAAAGCGTTAATGGAGCTATAAATAGTAGCGATAATAACGGCGGTTTTAATAACATGGAGATGGAAGCAAAAATGGAAAAGGATCTTCGCATCGGTAAAAATAAAAATAACAGCAAATGCAAAAACTCAATAGTTGAAAATCTTAATGACGGTCCTCACAACAAAGGTCATAATAATATAAACAATAATAACCATAATAGCGGAAACTTGGATGATAAAGATGATGGAAATGTTGCAACTTACGTTGGGGAAAAAATTAAAAAGTTTGGTGGAAAATTGATGGTGGATAATCAACCAAATTGTTGTTTGAGACGTAAATTAATCCAGATGGACCAGTCAAAGGTGAACAAATCATTGAGGCATATCAATTTAAAAGATGAAGATGAAGATCTTTATTTTCTGGCCAGCGATCTCTGGAACTTTGTCGATGAAGTTTCAGTGATTGGGTACGAGCATTTTATCTTGACGTGATTTTTAACAGTTTTCCCAATTTTGTCTGATATTTTCAGTGTTTTATATTCTGCGTCATATTTTATTTTGCCGAGTCAAATAATATCAAATAAATTTCAAACTTATGAAAAAGCAAAAAATATTTTAAATTTTTCACTAATTTAAGTTCATTTCATCTTCAATAAAGAGTGAAACATTGTGCGGACAGCAATCGCTCTGTGTTAAATCGTTTCATGTGGTTCATCTTTATAATGTTTGGCTTTCTGTTGGCAGTTTATCAAATAAATGATCGTCTGATGCACTATCTGACATACCCCACATTAACAGATTATGATATTGTATCAGCTCACATCACACTTCCTCAGGTCACAATATGCAACGGCAATTACGTTAAGAAGTCATCGGCTGAAAGTCAGGGTTAGTGTCATTGCTATCTTTAAATTTTCAAAGATATATCATAGAATCTGTTTACAGGTCTGGTGAAATATTTTCAGGAATTGAATAATCTTCTTTTAAATAGACTGACAGAAAGAATATCTCTCAACAAATATTACCATCTAAATTTTTTCGACAATACAGAGGTCATAAAATCAAGAAAAATTTCATCTCCAGGACTTGAACAATTAGTAAAGGTTAGTAAAAATGTGTTACACGTGAAGTAACTTTTGTTATCATTGTCATCAATCGTGACGCGAATCTAGATAACATACTTTTTTGCTTGTGGTAGCTAGAAATCTAAAACCAATTAATTTTCTATTTTTTTCGCCAAATTTTGCGCTAAATATTTTTCTGACATTTATCGTATCTCAAACAAAATTTTTAAATTCTAAAACTTGGTTTCTCTTTTAAGAAATTTGAGCAGTTGTTAATACAATAAACAATTTTTGACATAAAAGTTTGTACACACTTTTGGCTACTTTTGGGATTTACTTTTTCCTCTCAGTTTTACATGTGTAGGAGTTGTAACTGTTTATCTAAACTTTTACTGCTTTGAAGCGCATAATACTAATACATTTGTGAAATGTTGAAACTCTTGCAACAACTAAATTAATTTCTCTGAAATAAAATTTCTTTTGCTTGTTTCTCCATCGTTTCGTTTTTATTCTTATTGGTTTTGATTAATATTTTTAGTGCTAAGAATTTCATTGCTTCATTCCTTAATGTTTCTGAAATTGTTCTATTATCTGCATTGTTTCTTAATTTTTAATAAAAAATAACTTTTAACGTTTAATTTTAACACTTAAACAATAAACATTTAGTGCTTCTGGAATGGAGTGCCATGTTCAAAAGAAACTCTCGGTACCACGTTCTCAAACGCAGGACAATGTATAGTTGTTAACCCAAGTATGAAAATATGAATCAGTCACATTGGCGACAAGTTAACATTTTAAAATTTCTATGTTGGTTCATACCAAAGTTGAAATTTTTTTCGCGTCCAAGTTTGGTTTTTAAATTATTTAAATCTTGTTCACATTCGAACTTGACGACCGATCAGCTAATTTACAGGATGGCAGCTTGAAAGGCCACGATCCTGCTATTCGTTCAACTGGCTTCATTAATCAAAAATTATAAATGGAGCACTATAAGTGTTTTAGCAATAAATGAAATTCTATGGGCGGTTGCGCTAATGTAAGAGGACACCGAACCAGGAAGAGCAGTGGGTAGGAGTGAAAAGTGGAAAAGAATAGTATTTGTTTGGACAGGCTGGACGTGTTTCGTCACTACCGGAGACTCATCAGCAGCCCGAATACCTATCGGAATCATATAGCTGTTTTGTGTTATATAGCACTCGAATCACTTTGTTACTTTTCATTTATTTTTGAGGATCGTTAGGATTTGCGATCCGACAGGGCAAATATCCGACAGGGCAAATATTTTTCAAAACGTTTGCTTGCATAAGCTGTTGAAGAGTGTAATATATTTATATTTACTTTTGTACAAAACATTTTCAAATTTTTTTTGAAATCTCTTACCAGGAAAATCAAAGTTACAACTTTTGAATGCTCCTGGTGCCACTACGGGTTTGGTACTTTTCTTGTACGCCAACCAATCTGACTACTTGATGAAAAGAGATTTTTCCCAGGGATTCAATGTAAAGATTTTCATTTAAGATCTAAATAAATGTCAAATAAAGTTGTCAAAATGTCTAACGTAAGGGATGTCTAACGTAATCTTAAGGGTTGTCTAACGTAATCTTAAATATGTATCTACTTTTTTGAAAATTTGTTTTCATACAGGTTTTGGTACATGATCCCGAAGAACCGCCGAGGATGTTGGAGCTGGGTTTCAAAGTCAATGTTGACGAAGAAGTCAACGTGGCTGTGTCGGTTACAAAAGTTGGTAAATAAAAGTCAAAATTTATTAAAGCACTACTAAACATTAAATTTATTTTTTACGCTTCTAGCATTTCATAAAAATTCTGTTAAAATTGTAATACGTGACAGACAACCAGATTGAAGCATCCGTACGGAAGTTGTACGGACCAGAAAGGCTACCATCAAATCAAATGCAGTATGAGATGTCTGACAGAGGTAATGATCAAAAACTGCAGTTGCAGACCCATCTACATGGAAGGTGTCAACAAAAAAAACACATCTTTTCAAATTTCAATTTAAACCACTGTAAATTTTAAATTTCAGAAATTGGTAACGAATCAATATGTAATTACGACGAAGAATTTTTGTGTACCGATAAAGTAATGAGTAATTTTTTCATTGGCAATTTCCGTACATGCGTGTGTCCTCCAATGTGCAACGAAATGACCTTCCAAACATCAGTCACCAGGTCAGAACTCTCTAACACTAACCTACACGTGATCAGGAAATTTTTCGACGAGAAGTTCATTAAATTTACCAAGACTGACACGGTTGTTTTGCGAGTTTACCTTAGTAGAATGCAGTATACAAAAGTATCAACAGTCAAATCTTACTCGGAAATGGCGCTGTTGAGTGATCTGGGAGGGGCTCTGGGAGTTCTTCTTGGATCTACTTTTCTGACCGTTGTTGAAATTTTCGAATTGATTTCCGTCATTTTCTTTTATGCTGTCGCCAAAAAGAAAAAAATGATGAAAACATGATATGAAGATTCGCCAGGTTTTGGCTTATTTATGATTCGATAGAAACTTGAATTGGTAACGCTTATCTGTTGTCGTATTAATATGAATGTGTTATTGTTTGCAATGCAGGCTACTTTGCAATGACGACTTCGGAGCGCATTTCAATTAAATTCTATATTTATGATTATTTATATCACAATTATATTACAATTTTGTCAAAATATTAAAGTAGACACAATCTTTTCATAAAAATTACAATGTTTTTAATTAATAGAAACTTCTGAAACGAAATTAGTACAAATGTGCAAGACGATAATCTCCTGAATAGTGGCACTCATTAAATTTTTTCTGTCATGCTTTTTAAGCAGCCTCCTTGAAAATCATCCAACCATCAAGCAAATGCAAAAAACTATTCAGCATAGCTTGTTTTCGAAAATTTTCATTTTTAGCTGCATCCAACGCTCTCAATTTGAGAACCGTCACATCAATAAGAAATATCTTCATATCAATTTCCGGATCTGATGCATCCAACTGCTCATCTTCATCGCTGAGTGATGACAATGACTTACTTAAATCTAATGATTCTTCTCCATTCAAGGAAGTCAAACAATGATACGAATGGTAAGATTTTAAGTTATTCTTTTGTGGAGTAAAGACGTTACTTGAACTACATCCACTTCTGCATGACTTTTGAACTGCAGCGTCAAGTTCATTTTCGTCCATGGCTTGCTGCTCTTCTGGAAATGAGTCAATCAAATCTGATAACTCATTCAAACAATGATAAGACTTGTACGATCTCAATAATCGGGGCGGTGATGACGGTTTTGGACTTTGGACAGCCAACTCGTTGGGTTCACCTTCATGTTTCTTGTTGAATGATTGGTTCAACGATTTAGCGGCTCTGTGGTAGGACGAGCGAATCTCAGTGGTGAACTTTTTAATTTTTTTCTTCATTCTAGAAAATCTCCCATTGTCAACTGGCTGCTCCTGCAAACTTGATTTAACCGTCTGGTTTCCAGGCTCTTCAGAATTTGAAGAGCCACTTGATTTCAAAAACTTTAACTTGAACTTCTTGGAAAAATTTGAAGACCATCTTTGAGCAGTGCCTATAAATGAGATAGATGTGAACGATAAAGAGGAGGATGAGGAGTAGGATGATAATTGGCTGATGTTCATATTTTTATTTAACGAATCTTCACAAGACATTTTGTTTTTTGATCTATCAATAGTATTTCTTGCTCTAATATTCCTCGAAACCAAAATGTCAATTTATTTACTGATTAAATTTGCTTGAACTAATATTATGTGTGTACAGTACTGAACATTCACAGACTTTGAAAGGTTTAATGCAGTCATCCCTATTTATACCATGATTTTGGCCAAACATGATGTCTATGTTCTTTATTAATTTACAATACGCTGTAAACATACCTTTGTAAATAAGCATTTCAAAATCGAACTGCCTGCTTGTAAAAGGTATATTTTATTGCCTTTGTTTTAAGTTTTAAAATCAGGGGTGAACTTTATTATGCCCTAGATTGTAAAATTTATTGGTACACTCTATGCGTAGATTTTAATGATGCTAAAATAACTTTTATTATTATTAAAATAATCATCTTTCAATTTTAACTTATTAATAAACTTATTAAAGGCAAACCAAGTAAAAAACTAACCTATTGAGTAGGAAAAATTATTAAATAAAGTAAAAAGAGCATTTATTGTGAGATTTGCGTAGCGCGTATGTTATTAGAATTTTGTTCAAATAAGTCATGTGTTTAAGCATGATTTGATATCGTATGAATACTGGCAAGTTGGTTGTGATATACACAAGTTTAGTCAGTATGTACATTTGAGACTGAACTGTTTCTTATAAAATCTTGTATGGTTGTATGTTTGAATACTGTTTATATAAATAAATATTTATATGTATATATAAATGTGTTTAAATATCAAAAAAGGTTTAAAGATACATTTTTGTGGTTTTTCTGCTGGGTTCCAGGTTGGTCGTTAGTTTTTATTGTCCTGGTGGTTTGTTTTAGAGAGTCGTTCTGTTGTTGTACCGTTATCGTTATAAATTGATTATTATTTTATGGATTAATTTATTTCAAATTTTCAAAATTATTTATTATTTAGTTTGAAACGTTCTAAGTCGTCTTAGTTACTAATTCAATTGAAAACATTCGAAAATGGTCACTATTTTGTAGATGAACGTGTTTTTATTAGTTTTTGTTGACTTCTCTAAAACGTGACATATGGGTCAGAAAAAGATTTTTCGGTGGTTAGTAAGGCCAGATTAACCGACTGGCAAGAAGGCGCAAAAATTCATCCGCCCAGCTCGTGTTTTATGGAGAAGCGAGTCTCCCTGCCAGAAGCAAAACTGCCTAGGCTAGCGGCGGCGATTATTGGTGTTTGAAAAAGGAAGAGTTTGCGCCGTGCCGGAAAAGTTTACTGGAACAATTAGATGATTACAATCACAGTAAGGGAACATATCGAAAAACCGATATTTAACTACAAACATTCAACAATATGAACAAATGACGTACCAGCTTACAAATAAAACATTCCATATTTTCATCTTATTCAAATCATTGAGAATCAGACCATTATCAACACCATGTAAATTAAATAAAACTAATTCATGAGAGCAGATATTACCTTTACAATTTAGTAAAATAAAGTATCTGGCTAGTAGATTAAAATTAACTAGATTAAGATTGTCGGACTAGTTATTATTTTTAAAAGACATGCGTGTTGTAGATTAAAAAAATTATGTATTTGCTTCATTTTTCAACATAAAAATTTAATTCATCTTTTGAACGAAATAAAAAAATGTTTATTAACAGACTGCCAAATTTCACGATAAATAATAAAGTCGCTATCATTTTCAAGATTTGGCGATCAGTTTAAATATTTGCAAGCACATGAAAACGTTTACTTGACGACTTCGGAGCGCATTTCAATTAAATTCTCTATTTATGGTTTTTTATATCCCAATTATATTACATTTTTTGTCAAAATATTAAAATAGACACAATCTTTACATAAAAATATGTTTTAATTAATAGAAACTTCTAAAACGAAATTAGTACAAATGTGCAAGAAAATAATTTCCGGAACCATTGAATTTTTCCTGTCATGCTTTTAAAGTAGTCTCCTTGAAAACCATCCAACCATCAATTAAATGCAAAAACTATTCAGCAAAGCTTGTTTTCGAAAGTCTTCATTTTTACCAGCATCCAACTGCTCATTTTCATCGCCGAGTGATGATAATGACTAATGTTTCTTCTTCATTCAATGAAGTCAAATAATGGTACGAATGATACGATTTCAAGTTATTTTTTGTGAATTAAATAGTTGAGTAACGTTGCTTGAACTACATCTACTTCTACATGACTTTTCAGCTGTTGCATCAAGTTCATTTTCATCTATGGCTTGCTGCTCTCCTGGAAATGAGTCAATCAAATCTGATAACTCATTCAAGAATTGATAAGACTTGAACGATCTCAATTCAGTTTTCACATCTTGATGGCGTGGTGATGGTGATGATAATTTGGATGATAATCCGGGCAGTGATGACGATTTTGAACTTTGGACAGCCAACTCGTTAGGTTCACCTTCATGTTTCCTGTTGAATGATTGGTTCAACGATTTAGTGGCTCTGTGGTATGACGAGCGAACATCAGTGATGAACTTTTTAATTTTCTTCTTCATTCCAGACCATCTAACATTTATTATTATAAAAAAAAATCTTTCGATTTGAACAGATCAATAAACTCATCAAAGGCAAACCAAGTGAAAAACTAACCTATTGAGTAGAAAAAATTAAAAAATAAAGTAAAAAAAGCATGTATTGTGAATTGTGAGATTTGCGTAGCGCGTATGTTGCTACAACGTTGTTTGAATAAGTCATTGTGAGACGAAATTAGTCATAAAAGCACTGGAAAATCTCATAGAAAGTTAAAGAAAGAAATTAAATAAGTTCTTTAATCATTAAATCAAATTAGTCAACTCATTATATTCCTAACATTGGCGTTCAGTAAATTTTTTTCTTTCTTTCGTACTTTTTAAATGGCATGATCTAATACCGTCCCTCGAGCAAATTCAAAAAACTGTTCAGCATTGCTTGCTTACGAAATTCTTGAGTTTTCTCCACGTCAATTTGTGTATCGTCGTATCAATAACAAATATTTTTATATAGATTCCGGATTCTGATGTATCCATATGTTCTTCCTCTCGCCCACTTTCATGGCTGCAAGAAGACAAAATAAAAAGCAGATGCATGAATCATAAAAAATTAGGACAATCACTGCTTGTTCATAATTATTTATTACATTTAATTTCAATGACCTAGACTGAAGATCATTTCTGCCTGCCAAAATAAATGTTAGCAGGCAATAACAAATGCTTACTTTCAATCTAGATTGAACATTAATTCATTTCGCCAGTTGCCAGTTAATCCAATATTTCTTCCTAACCGTGGTTGATTTGAATTAATCATGATTGCATAAACATAAACGTACTCGTTGGAACGATGTCAGCCGCGTCAAATTTGCACCAACGCTTAAAAATTTTTTTGCAACAAAAAAAATGAAAGGATTAAAGAATTTTGAAACTTTTATTGATATTTTTCGTCAAAAAATATAATAACATAAAACATAATCGGAAATAGTGCATGTACAAATGCTATATATATCTTCAACTAGAGATAAAATCAAAAATTTAAAAAATAATTAAAAAACTTTAAACGTCATGTTGTCATACATTTATTCAGCAGTTTAAAAATTAAAATTTAAATACCACAAGAAAATACAAATAAAAATATTAACAATTGAAAATGCGCATAACGATAAAAAACTTCATTAAAAACTTACTTTATTTTAATTGAAAAATATCCTGACATTATCCTATTTTGAAACAATTTCATCCATCAAATTAAATATACAATTTTGATAATATGAAAAATATAAATTTAATAAAAATCGTCTTAACCAGCTTAGCTAATCGTTTAGAGCCAATTTAAAAAAAAACACCAGGCGAATGTAGAGAATAATTATGTCGTTATTGAAAAACTCATTCAAATTGCAAATTCAGTTAATTATACTTAATTAATTAAATAAATTATATATTATAATTTAACATAATATTAATACTATAATTATATAATGTTAGTATTACCATATGTTAGCTGACTAATGATCGATCTCTAAACTATGTTGATTTAAGGATACTTAATTAATACAATTAATTATATTATCGACGTAAATAAAATAAATAAAAGAAATGAACAAACAAAATAAATAAATAAAAGAACAAGTTGTGCATTAAAACAATGCAATAAAATCTAACAATTTGTTAGCGTATGGCGTTTACCTTTCTGATCTTTCTAACAATAATAATTTCTCATTAATTTTAAAAAATTGATAAATGATGACTAATAAATTATTTAAAAAAAAAAATGGAAAAAATTAATCGAGTGTGTGTGTGTTTGTGTGTGTGTGTGTGTGAGTGGGTGGGTTGGTATCAGTCATATCCATGGCATGGATCTTAAAAAGATATATAGATCAAATATGTTGTATAATATATCAAAAAATATTGTGAAATTGTCTTAACGCAATAGTATATATCATCGATGTATGCAATAACTTGAAAGATAAGATGTCATTGATCCAGTAAATAAAGGACTAAATATAAAAAAATAATGAAATAAATAAAGAACAAAAACACTTCAGACGGTAAATTGGCGGATTAAATAGAACAAAACAATCTTCAATAAACTCTATGTATATATAGGCAATACCTTAAGTACACATCAAAATTTACACACACACACACACACAAATATATATATATATAAACAAATATAATTTCATGTTACAGCGAATGCTTAATTAACATTGAGATATAAAACGAATAAATAATTTTCTTTGAACATTATATGCTCATTAAGAAATGATTAGCATTAGAAAATTAGCATTAACAATTAAGAAAATTATCTTAATTATTATTATGACTATTTATTTTTATTATCATTATTTATTATCATTATTACTTATTATCATAAATGTTTAATTAATCTCATACGTGATTACACTTGATCAATTAACTATTATTCAGCTATTTCACACAACAATCCCATCGACTATGGCTGATGTAAATTGAACATGATGACGATGATATAGTAGCTATAGATATACTATCTTAATATATTAGCCATTAATTTTTATCATTTTCAGCTATTTACTTAAACTTGTATATACTTGATATACTTATATATACTAGATATATTTATTATTAAATAATAAATAATATAATATAATTTTAATAAATTTTAACATTTCTTTAGGTTTCAATTATGATAAAAAATTATTTTAAAATTAACCAAAAATAAATTTAACTATTCTCATCGTCACCGCCATCAATATGACGTATCACCCTCAACTAAACAATGATACTTTATTACTTAAGGCTACTTACTATCACCACCATTATCATTAATTTTAGTACCATCATGATTGTTAGTATCAACGCTAGCTGTATCCCCATTATCAATTCTATTGATATCAACATCATTGACACCGCTACTATCATTAATAGCATCGTTATTATTGTTATTATTATTTGTGATATCATTCCTGAAGCTATTTTTCCTATCATTAATTTCTTTTTTATTTTTATTGTTAATTTTTTTCAGCCTAATCTTGTCAAGAAGTTCGTAGAGAATGACGATGAAGAGGAGGTAGGCGGCTGAGAGGCCAGCAAATATTTGGAACATCACAGGAAATGAATACAAGTCCTTCAGGAATCCTGCCAGTCCTGCTCCAACTGCTCTACCTAAAAAATAAATAAAATTATGCAAATGGAATTATTATTAACAATTACATTTATTAATAATAATAAAAAGTATTATTATGTAAATATATAATAACTAATTAAATAATAAAATAAATAACTACGTATATGTAACTTCAAGAAAAGTTTATCATTTTTACAATCAAGTTAAATAGAAAAAAGTTACAAGATGAATCGAAGACATGATGGATATATTTAAACAACAGTTGGCGTGGGTATTTGTGAATAAAATTTAAACTGAACAAAACATAAAAATTAAAAACATTGATTAAAAAATCTGCCTACTAACCAAATGAAAAGTATATAGCCCCTATACAACACTGAACAGTGCTCTGCAAGTATGATGGCGTAAGTGAACTTGCCCAAGAAGTTATAACAGGGTAGAAAATACCGAAACATATGCTCTGGCTAGCCTCAGTCATTACTCCATACCAAACATTGGTGATCAGAGATGAACAAATGTACCTGAATGTGTATGTGACAAATACAATGTAAAGACATCTTGCTCTTCCAACGAATGCCATAATTTTTCCAGAATAATACAATATTACAATTTCTAAGATACATGATGCCAGGAGACAAATCCCCATCACCTGTTTGTTATTTGTCTCGTCTAGTGTGCCAAGATATATGCAGAAAAATAATTCAAAAGGCCCTGCCAATATCCCGGCCACCATGCAACTGACTAAAATGTTCACGAGGTAGAAGTTGTTGAAAATTTTTGAAAGTTCTCTAAAATTTATATGTGCTGCTGATGTATTAGTTATCCTTTTTTCATCATCTGAACTTTTTAATGCTATGCTCACATCCTGGTCAGCTAATTCAACATTTTCATTACCGTCAGCTAAAATTTCTTTAATCATATGATTACTATTGTCAGTTATTTCTTTGTTATCAAAACTCTTCTTCGATTCTTTAGTTGGATATCTTTCTTTCAAAAATAACGAAACTAAGAGAGCAGCTGACAGCAAGCAGACTGAATATGAAACAAAATTAATCAGATAAACCATCCTTCCATAACATTTTGGAATGATATCCATTAGAGTTCCAGAAAAAAAAGCACCACATCCAAAACCGATTGTACCCCAAAGTCGAATTTTACCATAATTTTTCAATTTTTCCAAACTAGCTAAGTAGGAATATATAATGCTATCTAAAATATTGTAGATTGGGCTGAAGAGGGTTTGGGCAAACAAGAAAAGTACGAAAAACAACCAGATAGTTTTGGAATAAACTCTATGTTTTTCTGTTTGGGAGAATGTGCATGATCCAAAAGTCAAGCAGCTACCGTTTACATGTTCAAGGATTGTTGAATTAAACATAGCATTATAAAAATCTCTTTTTTCTAAAGATGGTATCAACTTGAATGTCACTGCATCGTTGATCATATTTTTATCACAGCTGTCTGATTCATTAAACTGGCAGTTTGCAACCAAAGTAATTTCATCACCGGTAAACGGAATGTTATCTAATCCATTGGCATTAAATGATCCAATATGTAGAAACACATCTTGATTTGTGAATGAGTAACTTGAATCATCCTCAGTTGAGTTTGTTCTACAGAAATACCAAAGTTTATTCCCATCCCTAATTTTTCTCCCTAAATCATTTTCATTATATGGCAAAAAATATATTGCTACAAAAAACACCACAGACAAAATAGAGCTCAGTACGTATATCAGCTTTCTTTTACTCATTTTATCGGCCAAGTAGCCAACAAAAAATCTAATCACTCCAGATATTATAGTTGGAATGACTGTTACAATAGCAATTTGTGTAGAAGAGAATTTGAGCATGTCCATGAATACCGGAATATAAGGCCATAATGAGGCAATGCCTGAAGAAAATAGTTTATTAACTGAACTATTAAAAAACCAAATTGAAAATAAAAATGACATTAACATTGAAATTCATATGCCCTACTGTATAATCTCAATACAATAACTACTACAAGTGCAAAAACTTTTAATAACTACAACAATTATAAAAACTAAAGCTTTCAGAAATTAAAGAATATTCGTTTCTCAAAAACTTTGTTACACAATTGTGGTTGCTATAGTTATTCCCATTTATATTATATAATATTTTAGTGAACAATAATGAAAAAAAATATTGTCTTGAATATAATATATTAAATTATATTAAAATTATTTAACCATCACTATTACAATTATATTTATTACTATATTATTAATATTAATTTATGATTTAGTATAATATAATTATAATGAAAATAAAAAATAGTAAAAACAATAAAAAAAACTAACCCAAAAAAAGTATAAAATACGTGGCTTTCGTCCGCAGCAAGTTTTTATCAATGGAAAAATTCATTTTTAAATATTTTCTTTGAAATTTCACGATTTAAAATCTCTAAAAAAACGGATTAAAATGTAAAAATGCGATAAAATCACCTAAAATGTAGGGTAAACTAAATCGTTGCCGGCCCATCATGTATGTATTTATAATGAATTGTACATGGTGATGGATATTTATTAATTACGCTCAAACGCCAGACTGTTAGGTATAATATTATAACGTTATCCAATTTAATTAATTAATTAATTAATTTTAATGAATTTATTTGAAATTTATGCCTGACTTTCTCTGTAGATAATACCTAATATATCTATATCAAATCTCCATATACAATACATACATGTATGTGTGCTGTACTACATGATCTATGTACTTAGAATACCCATATATATTAATACATTTTACTTTCTCTAAAAACTGATATTTCAATTTTTATAAAGATCAATGTTTAATCAAGTTTGCTGATACAAAGCATTTTTTCAATTAATTTTCTATATACACACACATCACACGTGTAACATATGCATGCAGTCACAATGCACTTACATACCTCCTATCTACACTGTTTAAACACACACACGTACGCTTATAAAACTTATTAATTCTAGAGAAGGGTTAGAATTCTATTTGCTGGTCAATGCTAATTTCCTGTTTTTTCGCGGATTTTGTTTCAGACAAATTATTTTTAAATCTGTAGATTACAAAAGAGCATACGCCATCTTGTATGACTTAATAAATTGGAGTAATATGTATATATATATATATATATATATAGAGAGAGAGAGAGAGAGAGAGAAAGAGAAAGAGAGAATAAAGGTTAATAATAGATGGCTCCATACTAAGATGTGAGCTTATTTATATTCAAAGTGCAATTGCCAACAAACATTACTTATGCGTTATGCATTACTTATCTAAAAAATGAAGTAGTGGCGCCGTCAAGTTGTTTGATGTATAGTCAGTCAAAGTCATGTCATTGAGTCTTTCATTTGAAATTAGATATTATTATTTATTAATATATATAATAACTCAAGTGGTCGAAAAAAAAATATTCAACAAACACTTGAAAACGTTATATGAACTATTAAAAATTTACAATTCACGACGTTAAATGAACAAAAATAGAAGAAATATAGGGAAGCTGAGAACTTAAAAATTAGCCAGGTAGTTTTACTGTAGATGACATGTATAGAGTTTTCATGTAATGCTTTCCGTGCCGTAGCATGTTTTGCATGCTGTCCTACCCATATTCCAATACCATCTCATTGTCTACACATGTATTACGATACGACTCAAACGAATACAATAAAGCAAAAGAATTAATTTCAAAATCGGCTTATCTGAAGATGAACATGCAATTAGCACACGGCAAGATCTTTTGCTAAGTCTACATCGTCTAACGCAGTATAATGTAAAGACAAACCATATATTTATTTATTGGCTGATTAACGGAAAGGAATCAGAGAGGAACCCCATAGGTACGTTGTATTTCACTCAATTGAAGGTAAAGCAGCAGAAAAACCGTGATTAAATGAAGTTTACAAATTTCTCAAAACTATTAATGTGCCAGATAATTGTTGGAACTGTTCAACTAAGACAATGATTTATATTTTAAGGTGAACCTCAAGACGAAAGAGAAACATTATTGTACGGTTTTTTTTAAATTAAATACGAATATGTGGAGAAGTGTTTTACAATGAGATATATGAACAACAACATAAATTATAAAATGTTGTTATCGATCGACAGATATTAAATAAATGTCAGTTACGTTACAACACGAGATAAAATAATTCTTACACCAACCGTCACCTCGCAAGCGAGTATGAACATTTTTCAGAATGCACCGACAAAAAGTTGTTTTGCAAATAAATAATTACATTCTTCAACAAAAGTAACGTTTTAGTCACATGTTTTGATAGTATTCAACATTCTTCCTATAAAGCATTCATCATCTATAAATAATAAAGGCAGATATAATACGAACAAAGGATGTCAACTGGATACGGATAGCAATTTAAAGCCAGATATTTCAATTTGTTGATAAAGCGAAATGGAAAGGTTTAAAAAAATTTAATCATCAGTGAAAAACTATCACACACACACACACCACATAACGATAATAATTGGCCTTTACATAATTTCTACATCTTGTATTAGGAAAACAATTGTCAACCTAATGATAATAATTTAAACAAAATGATGAAACGACCGTGACAAAACTTTCGACTCATGTCACTTTGTTTTAGATAAAAGAAATTTTATGAAAGTAGTAAACTGATAAAAAATTACGATATCACAAGTTTTTTTCTATGAATCAAGCTACAAAAGTACTGAAATTTTATTAATTTTTTATTAATTATTCACTCATTCATTCATTTGTTCATTCATTCATTCAGTCGTTCGTTCATTCATTCATTCATTCATTCACTCATCTGAAGTATTTCATAAGCTTTGCATTTATTCATTTATCCAGTTTTCGCAATAAAATATAAAAATATATATACGACGTACCGAAATCATACTTGATATAATATATGTAAATTTGACAAAGTATTCATGTAAGATGACTTGAATATTCATAATTTACATTCAATAAATAAAGTAGCATGAAAGAGATTGCCTCGTTATTATCATTCTCGCCAACATCATTAGCATATTAATCATCCTGTCCTTCGTTACCATCATCTTCGTTTTATCATCTCAACTTCAGATTTACGAGAATAATTTCACTTTCATCATGTAATCACCATCCTCGTCATAATAACCTCAGCCATGGCCGTCATGTCGTGATTATAAATCAGTGGGCTAATCATCGTTATAACCATAACCTATCCTCCATTATCATCGCCACCACCACCACCATCATTATCATCATCATCATCATCATGACAACTTGGTGTAGCTGGGTGGAGCAAACCTCCTCCTCAGGTACTTCAAAATGAACAGCGGGATGCAACTGACTGATGTTGTCACCAAAACTTTCCACAAAAAGTTCCACGACAACAAGAAGTCAACGTCTGATGAATAGGCGGGAAAATAAATTATTGAACTTAAGTCAGTGAAACTATATTTTTGTACATTATGATTGATTACAAATTTTATATTAATTAATTTGACAAACGCAAAATAATCAAACAAATCTCAAGCTACAAACAAAATCAACCAACAAAACTAATAAAACCATTAAAAAACCCACTAACAACTCATCTACCAATCAAGCAAAGCAAGTCAAACCGCCAGCCAATTACAAATCATCAACCACGAACCAACCAATCAACTAACCAGCCACAAACCAACCAACCACGAACCAACCAACCAATTAGCTAGTCACAAACCAACCAACCAACCAAGCACGTACCAAAGTAAGACTTGAAGATGAAGAGTGACACGACGTAACTGACAAGAGATAGAAACTCGCCGACTATCATGAGGTAATGCCAAGTATGGATTGTAAGCGCAACCATCAGCAGCTCCGTTAGGATGAGAGAAGAAAAGCTGATGGAGACGATGTGGATGAAGTCGGCTTCGAACAAAATGAACGCCAGGATCATAATTGCGCCACCTGGCGGTAAGTATCGTTCGCATATATCATAAATGTGTATCATTAACACGTACCGTTAATGTATATCATTGAGGTGTATCATTGAAATGTATCATTAATGTGTATCATTGATAATAGTAAGGGTGAATAGAGAAATGATTGGTACCTTGGTAGATGCTTATAAGGACCCACATAAAAAACGTTCGAAAATTTAAGGCTCTGCCCTGGAAAACAATTAATTAGACAAATAAATAGCATACTACAATGAAAAATTAATTAAAAATTAATTGAACAAATAAATAGCACGTTTAAATAGAAAATTGGTAAAACAAATTGGTACCGAAACATACAACAGAAGAAATATTGCTAATGGAGATGTTGATGATGAAAACAATGAGCAACCAACCAACCAACCAACCAGCCAACCAACCAACCGACCAGCTAGCCAGCCAGCCGACCGACCGACTGACCAACCAACCAACCGACCGACCGACCGACCGACCGACCGACTGACCAACCGACTGACCAATTAACGAACCTTGGTGAGTCCTTTGTACAGTTCAGGGAACTTCATGGCGATTTCTGCTGAGACATCCTTATCGAGGACCAATGAAAAAACTGGGAAGTTTGTGTATACCGTGGCGTACCTTGATGTGGTTATGCGGTTGTGATGATGACCACGAACGACGACGACGATGATGATGATAAAGATGATGACGATAATGTGGTTGTGATGATGATAACAATGATGAGGATGGTGATCATGTAATGGTGATGACGCCAATGATAATTGTGATGAGGAGTAGGAAGATGATGACGTAGATTTCATCAATGATAGCACGAGCGGACATATAAAAAAAAACACATCAATATAAATTTTAAAACTGCAGGTATATAAAATAATAAAATGAATAAACCAACAATAAACCGAAACGAGCGTGAGTACTCAGATAAGGGGATCACAAAACTAAAATTTAACCGCCAAATAAACGAACTCTCACCCAACTAGCAGGAATCCAGGAAAGAGTGAGAGTGAGGCAAAGTAGAAGACCGCAGAGAAGACAGCTTGCATGGAGGATATGATGAGACCTCTGTGTATCACAAACTGGCTCAACGCCGCTGACCTCATGTAACTAAATGATTTTAAATTATTATTATTTATAATTAATTAGTAATTTTTAATGGCATAATTCTATATGACAAGTTGGCGAATACATATTGAAAACATTCTACGTAATTTAAATGGAATGAATTTGCAAAAAGTTTCACGATACGAACCATTATAATTATAATTTTGAGAAAACAGTCAATACAACTACAGTATAACCATTTTTATTATTATTTTGAGAAAGCAGACAGTACAACTATAGTAACAACTGCCATCATTTGTATAGCGCTTACAAATTATAAAATTTTAGTATTAACTTATATGTTATAATTATTTCAAATACCTCAGCAAATTCATGTGAAATTATATGCATGCAAATCGAACAGACCTGTTTCTGCCATGCACCAACAACAATGGACCAATGTGACTGAATTGGCTTACGGAGAAATCGGCAGCCAACGCAGCTTGCTTGCCTTCCTTTAATTAATTAATTAATTAATATTCAATATTTAATTAATAAATCAGCTAATTGATATGCATCACCTCATTAACATTTATAATTTAATTCGAACTAATTCTAACATTCATCTTCTGGTTAAGTCAGCTGATATCTGATAAATATCTAACATTAAGATACATTTGAGATAGTTGGAAATGAATTAAGGCCAAGGAATCACCTTGCCGACAATGCCGATGCCAACGTCAGCAGCTTGAATCATCGACACATCATTCCCACCATCGCCTAGAACGATCGAATCAATCATTTATATAATCGAAGGTGAAGCTAATAACCGGCTATACAACAACAACAATAACAATGACGCACATACAAGTGCACAACTACACGTACAAAAAGTACTTACACACTTAAAATGCACAGGTACATACGTACATACACAGTTACAGAGTATACAGACGGACAGACCGACACACACGTACATACAAACACACACACACACACACACACACACACACACACACACACACACACAAAGACACACACGAGGACAGTGTACTGACCGACGGCGCATGTCTGCTTTCCAGTGTGGTACTTGAGCAGTTTGACGACGTCAGCTTTCTGGGTGGGGGAGCAGCGGCAGACGACAACAGTGGGACACTGACATGCCAACTCCATGAACTCGTGTTCGTAATATCTCAAGCATATCTGAGTTTTCATCATTGAGTTGGATGGTGGTTGGATCGTCAAAAGAATGAACATTATGAATCATTATGAATTGATGCACAAAACGATACGTAAATACATAGGAATAATGGGTGAATCAAAAAATAAGATAAAAATGAACCAAGCAACAAATCAGTCAGCCAACAAACCTCGAGACTATCTCCAGATATAACGAGAGCACAGTCACTTCTCCTCCTGAAGGCATTCAACTCGAGATGTGCGTCAGCTCTATCAAGAACGTTCTTGAAGACGTGTATCGTCTGCAGTCTCGACACCAGGCACGAACTCTTCGCAATGCAGGTAGCTGTTTCTAACTTATCACCAGTCAACATCCACACCTATGGTAAGAGTTGGTTGTCTTTTGTTTAAATACCGCCACAGAACTGTCAGCAACACCATCCTAATCGTCACCATCATCATCGGTTAAGAGTTGGTGGTTTTTTGTTTAAATATCACCACTAAATTGTCAACAAAATCATCTTAATCGCCACCATCATCATCATCGTATAACCTTAATTCCAGCATTCCTGAGAAGTTCAAGAGTGACAGGAACATTGTCATGGAGCTTGTCTTCGACGCCAGTGACGCACAACAGCTGCATGTCTCTCTCCAGGCCATCTACCACCGCAGACACCTTACTCAGTCGATCGGACACGCTCAGTTTGGCTTGCTGGTATCTGCTCTGTTGTTGGCGGTTGTTTGGTGATTGTGGCTGTTATAGTTGTGGCTATTGTGGTTAACGTTGTCATTATTTTTGTAATCAAGGAAGGGTTAACAAATAAATTTATAAAGAAGGGAAGAAGGAAGGAAAAAATAAATAATGAAAGAAAAAAAGAGAGAATGAATGAGAAAAACAGTCATGAAGAATTTTTTAAACTAAAAAAAAACGAAAAGTTAAATGGATTGGCAACAAGAGGAGATATGAAAATTGTAAAAAATACGAACAGCGTTATAATTTATGATAAATAAATTATAATAATTTATTCATCATAAATTATAATAATAACAATACTGTATATATTATGATACCTCAAAATCGAGATACTGCTCTTGTGTGATTGTCTTTCTGGCTAGCACCAAAGTTCTCAGACCTTCCCTCGCCATATTGTCGCACTGTGGTGTGGATGATGTATCACCATAGTCATCGTCAACATATTTACCACCTTCATCAACATCTTCATCATTTCTATTATCATCAACACCGTTACTACTATTTTAAGCGTTGTCATCTTCAGTATTTTATTACCACCATAAAAAAATTATCACCGTTAAAATAACTGTCGACATCACAAACTAATCTAGCAATAATTTAATTAATTAATTAATTAACTATTTACAGTAAAGTAAAATATGTTTGCAATCATCATGCCAATCATGAGATTAGACTCCACCCACTACCTCTTCCTTCATCCAATCATTGTACTGAACTATCTTCTGCATGACGACGTCGGCTCCCTTCATGTAGAATGTTATTTCATTTGTCTTTTGATCCTGTTCACGTGATAGTATTCAATTTAAGAATGAAAACGTATGTGACTCCGCTGATTTAGTTGCATTGCTGTTTATATATAATGTAATAATGTCCAAAAACACGACCACCATCTTCACGACAACCACACACCACAACAACAACAACCAACTGACCCTGACTACAATTCCCATCCTCTTGGTTTCAGACGTGAATGGGAATATTTGAAGGATGTCGTAGCCGAGTAGCTGGCCGTCTGGCGTCCTCAGCATCATCGTCGACAAGTCACGTTTCAGCAACGTCAGTCCGACACTCTCCGTCCATGTCACCAGTGCCACCTCGTCGGGACTCGAAGCCTGGTAGCTGACGGTTTGCTGCTGATGTTGAAGTTGCTGATCTGCCTCAGTGTCCGACTGTTCTGCCGTTACGTTGTTGTCAACACCACTACCACCGATGTTCACGGCGGAATTTTGTCTCACGGGGGTTTTGTCTCCCCCTTCCGACATCGGAGTGACGTTGTGACAGAGGGCCAGACCTTTGATGGACTCCGTCACCATGTTCACCAGCGTGTTTCTTAGTCGCTGGTTCGGATCTGATGACGAAGATGGTTGTTGAGGGGGCACGTTTTGAGAGAAGTATGCCTGTAAGTGCCCTGTCAGCTGAAGGATTAAGAAAATTTATTTCACTCGTTTTCTATACAATTAACACAAACTAACCGGGCTAATCATTTAAAAGTATTGATTAGCTTGCATTTATAAAAACTATTTCAACTGGTAATACCTCCTCCTTAGTTTCTGATGTGTACGAGGCAGACCCTATGTGGAACCTTTTGAAAACCTTTCATGAAAAAAAATTACAATTTGAAGTTAACGTGAAAATATTGACAAAATATCGTAATAAAAAGTTAATTTCAACTTACAATTATTACCACTACCATTCAAAACGATAAAAAAAACTTTCAGGAAAAATAACATTTTCAAAAAATTAGACACCAACCATTTCATTCTGCGTGAGAGTTCCAGTTTTGTCGGACAGCAGGTAGGTGATCCTTCCCATTTCCTCGGCTATCGTGGTATTGCGCACTACGGTATCCGGTATCTGAGCATCCTTCTGAATGAAGTAGGCGTACACCATCTTGCCAACATCCAGGTTCACCCTAAGGCTCAGAGGTATGATGTAAGAGAAGAGGACTAAGAATCTAAACATGTACCTATACCAGGGCCCACCAAAACCCTGTCAGTGTGTTATAATTATTATTATTACTATTCAGTCAATGTGGATAATAATAATTTAATTAAAGGTTGTTGCTGCTGCTGAAGAAATTGCAAAGGTTGGATGGGCTGAAAGTGCATCAGCGCTCGTGCAAAATTCACCAAAATCTTCGACTAACCACTCAACTAACCTCGTCGCTACCGTCGTCGCCACCGTCAACAGAAACTCAACAGCAGCAAATCAACAGCACAACGTCGATGGAAACTCAACCATGCCGTCACCATCGTCACCAACATCGCCAAACACTCAACAACAAACTTCAACAACAGACAAACAGCCAGCACAAAAA
This sequence comes from Helobdella robusta, assembly GCF_000326865.2. Classification (NCBI taxonomy): domain Eukaryota; kingdom Metazoa; phylum Annelida; class Clitellata; order Rhynchobdellida; family Glossiphoniidae; genus Helobdella; species Helobdella robusta. Next base: position 3,965,312 of record NW_008705459.1, on the reverse strand, counting down.
GTTGAACGAACAAAAACACTTCTTCTTGGAATCAGATATCCAAAAAGCCTTAAAAAAATGGTTGGGGCTAACGCATACATTCAACTCCACCAACTAACGCTACTAAATCTCAAAAACTTGGATGAGTTCACAGACACATTTCAAATCATGATGTACAACTATTTCGCCTCAAACTTCGGCACCATCAATCAAAAAAATGAATTGGACAACTGCACACAAAAAAGTTTGTTCAGTTGTTAAAAAAAAGAGTTAAAACAACTTAGACTGTTGGAACGCAATAACCAAAATAGAGATTGAAACTATCGTCAACAAAATCTTCAGACTCAACACAACGACATGACACGACAAACCAGCTAAAAACTTTATGCTGTTGGTTCTGCAATGAATTTTTAATTCAACTAAAAGTCTGAGCCCGGTATACAGCGGCACTTCTATACTTCTACTCCAGATTAAGTGACACTCACCACAACAACAAACAGCAACTTCCAAACTGGATCGCAAAACTTTCATCCCTGTCAACACCTTGCAACACAACAGTTTCAACGAAATTTCAACAATAATTTATAAACACAAAGCAAAATCATCTCCATGTCCACTCGATCAGATATCAATCATACCATTTCAAAAATTCCCAATACTCAAAACAATACTTCGTCGATTATTAAGTCAATGTTGGTCATGTTCATGGAGAAAAGGATTCACGATTCAAACCTACAAAAAGGAAGATGCCAATAACCTTTCAAATTTTCGTCCAATAACGCTACACTCAACACTCTTTAAAGTATTTTCATCCTTCATCAACAACAGAATGTATCAGTTCCTTGGAACTAACAAATTAATTAATACAAACAATCAAAAATGGTTCTACTCCAAGGTTGATAGATTGACTGAGCACACACAGATGCTGACGCAAATATCAACGATGCAGAGAAACACCAAAGTACTCTCATCGTCACACTCTTAGATTTCCGTCCGTAGCGCCTTTGGGGAAGTCAGTTACAACCTTACAAAGTTACAACATCCCAATCCAGATCTAAATCTTAATAAAAAATATCTCTGTCTCAGGATGCAATTCCGGTCAGATGTGGCGTTCTGGTGTTCTCCAAGGCGATCCCATCTATCTCTTGTGCTCTCCTTATATCTGGAGATAGTCTCGAGGTGTGAGAAGGAAAAATGACATATACGAACAGCTTCTCCCAAGATGACAAACCAATTCCACACATCAAATTAAATGGCAAGTTAGAATAACATTAATCTATTAATTAATTAATGAATCAATTAGGCACGTGAACAACCTTCATAATCATCATGGCCAGTGACATCATGAATACCATGAAGAAGAGGACCTTACTTAATGTGTTCACCTCGAGATCCAACAAACCCACCTGTAGAATTAAAGTTAATTTCATATTATTAGGCCTCCTAATTTTTCAATAAACACTTTAATAAAATAATTAAATTTTAATGAAATAAATTAAACGTAACATATAAAAAAATTAAAGAAAATATCTTGAAGAATTAAAAAATAAATAAAAAAAAATCTGGATAGAAAGTTGTATCGAACTTTTTGCGATGGTTTGGACGTGTTCATGACGCTCCTGGTCTCGCATCCCGTGTAGACGACGGCTCCCAAGACTGATCCTGAAGCTAGGACTGTGTTCGTCCACATGGTATTCTCCACGTTCAAAGAGTCCTTCGAGTTATCTGACGACTGATTGTAATAGAAATATACAAAGTATGAATAATAAAATTAAAATAATCTAACAAAAGATAAAAATGACTAATAATAGGCAAAATTTTTGTGGTTTGAAATTATTTTAAATTTATTTTAATAAAATATTTTTATTTAGTCAATATATAAATATAAAGTCGTTATTCATTACTAATTAGCCAGCTAATGGAAATAAAAATTGATAATAAATACAAAAATTGACTGTTGATTGAGTGGAAGAAGTAATGATTGACTGTATTAATGGCTGACCGACTGACGAATGAATGAATGAATTTATTGAATGAATGAATGAATAAAAAACAAACTCTAGAAAAAGTTCCTATAAAGCTGTGTATATCCTTTTGTGGTTTCTCTGCAAACAATTGCGTTGGAGCGTTGAAGATTTCCTAGAAACAAAAGTACAAAACCACCAAATTCAATCCATCAAATTCGGCAGCATGATAGCGTAATGGTTAAAATGTCTGTCATTTCTGCTTGTTATTGCAATGAACCGGGGTTTTAATACAAAGATATCCCAGCCATTCACATGCGATTTGTGTGCTTGTCAATAAATAATATCCCTAAGGAATACTAAAAAGGTAGTTTATAAAAAAAAATGTAGAATCTGATGATGTCATTATTTTTACAACTCGATGTCTCAAACTTTTTCCATCTAAACATTTTATATTCATAAAATGGAAAATAAAAGCTCAGAAAGGCAATAGTTAAATGGAAAAAAGTTATAAAATACCAAGTAACAAGGATATATTTAGATGAATGAACTAATTTGACTAATTTAAAATTAACTTCAGTTTACAGCAAGATTAATTTATTATTTGCGTTTGACAGGGCTGCATTACGAAGAATTAAAAAAAATATTTGATTGATTAAACAAGCGATTGATTGATTTATTGAATAATTGATTGATTGATTGATTAATTAATTGAATGAACAATTGATTGATAGAATAAATGATTGATAGATAGATAGATAGATAGATGGATGGATGGATGGATGGATGGATGGATGGATGGATGGATGGATGGATGGATGGATGGATGGATGGATGGATGGATAGATGGATGGATTGATAGATTGATTGATTGATTGATTGAATGAACAATTGATTGATAGAATGAATGATTGATAGATAGATAGATAGATAGATGGATGGATGGATGGATGGATGGATGGATGGATGGATGGATGGATTGATAGATTGATAGATTGACAGATTGATTGATTGATTGATTCATTGATTGATTAATTGATTGATTGATTCATTGATTGATTCATTGATTGATTCATTGATTGATTGAACAATTGACTGATAGATTGATTGAATTTTTTCCTTACCTTATCACTGTTCAATCTCTGTGTTGATGGGATGGCCACCCTCAACTTCCAGTCAGTCTCCCCGTCCAACTGGTCAGTCCTGTCCAATAAATAAGTAACTTGATAACAATGATGATGTGATACAGAAAATAAATTATCATCAAAACGGATAATAAAATGTAATTATATCTACTTGTATGTTCATTCATTTATTCGTTCATTCATTCATATTCATTCATTCATCCATTCATTTATTCATCTATTCATTTATTTATTCATTCATTCATTCATTTATTCATTTATTCATTCATTTATTCATTTATTCATTTATTCATTTATTCATTTATTCACTCATTCAATCATTCATCCATTCACTCTTTCATTTATTCGATCATATATTAAAAACACTATAAAAAGCAAGCCAATTATAATTCATTCTCAAAAAAGTCATCAATACAGATTTCTTAATTGAAGTTCATCTCTAACGAATGACATATACTTCGTGGTCATTCATTCTTCCAAACTGAAATACAAAAAAAGGTAGATAGGCCATTGTTAAGCTAGACCATTATGCCAGTTGGTTGAAACATTCAGGAATGTTTTCTAATATTACAAACCTTACCTAATAAAACACGTTCCATGTTTGTCACTAGTGCGAACGAGGACCATGTCAGCTGGAACTCTCTGATCCTTAGTTATAATAACAACATATCAAAATATTGAATTAATATAAACAAATAATATTAATAATAATATCAATAAATTATTATTAGTAGTAGTAGTTGTTGTTGTTGTAACAGTAGTAGTAGAAGCAGCATTGTAGTAGTAGCTTAAGTAGTAGTAGTAGCTTAAGTAGTTATAATAGTAGCAGCAGTAGTAGTAGTAGTAACAGTAGTCGTTGTTGGTGCTGTTGTAGTAGTTGTAGTAGTAGCAATAATTATAATAGTAGTAGTATCAGTACCATAATAGTAGCAGTAACAGTAGCTGTAGTAGTAGTAATAATAGTGGCAGCAGTACAGTAGTAGTGGCAGCTGTAGTAGTTTTGGTAGTAGTAGTAGTAGTAAAACTTTCTTCTAACCTTCTCAACGATGATGAGGTCACCAACTTTGATCTTTTGACTAGCAATGTGCTCGACGCCCAGTGGTGTCAGCCTCTTGTACTTCTGCGTGTTGACCTCACGATCGCGAACGAAACGACGAAAGTCATCCACGGCCTCTCTGATTAGTGTCACGGTCAGGACAAACAGCTGAAAAAATATTATGGTGGAATGATCTTAAATAGATTACCATGAAGAGTTTATAATTTAACAAATAAATCGATGTTCAGAGGCCGAAGTTATTCTACAATTCCACAATGATTCTCTACAATTATTATAAAAATATTAATATTACTATTATTATTGTAATTTTCTTATTAAATATTAACATAATTATTGTTAATTTAAGTATGAAACGATAAATATACCCACCAGAGGAAACCAGTAGGTGTATAGATAGCCAACTTTCATCTCAGGTATGAATTGCGATAGGGCCATGACGAGAAAGAATAGGTTAAGGAAGTATTTGAACTGCTCGTATAAAACCTGGCAAGGAGTAACGCATGGATGAAATATTTCAAAAGCTATTGAATTCAATGAAACTAAGACAATTCAGAAAGTATCAAATGTAATGGTAAAAGTAAAAATAATATCATGAATATATATTACATAGAATTTTAAAAAAGAATAAAAATATATATATTATATATATATATATATTAATTTAACATAATCCCTATTTTGAAATATTGAAACATGATTTATCACAGTGAATTAATGAGTAGCACGTGAAATTATCCAGAAAATGAAGGGATAAATTGAAATGAATAAATTATGTACTCACGTGGATGTGAAAACGTTTAAAAAATAATTCAACAACTACAACTGACCAGAGGTATAAAGGTGATTACACTGTACTTCTGATTCCTAATAACATTAGCCGGGAACTTGCCACTTCTTGACTTTTGATGGGGGTCTTCTGATAAGTCAATTGTTCGATGTTTCAACTCACGAGCTCGCATGCATCGACTCCAGATTCCTTCACAACATCTGCTCGTTGTTCACAATTCTTGAGAAGTTAATCCTTTTTTGCTAATTTCATTATTTAGTGAATCTTCACTTTAAACTACTATTAAATAATATTCTATTTTTATTGTTGAAAAAAACTTGAAATGATTAAAAAAAAAATAACCTTGTCAAAACATTGGCCCAACTGTCACATAAATAATAAGTAACTGTCTTGTGCTTTGGAAACCTTGAGTTCCTTCTGGTGTTCATCAAATAATCACTCTCATCCATTTCTGTCGGTGTGATCTGTCTATCGTTGGTGGGGGTGAGCATCAATGGTGCATTATCAGTGAATGATTCGGGGGAACTATCTGTTCTACTAGTGCGTAGTTGTTGCATGTTGCAGTGTCCGTTTCAAGAGGAATTTATTGATTTGTTTTAACAGTAGACAAATTTCTAGTTAAACCAAAAGTTAGTTAAGTGAGCAAAAACTGAAACTTTTTTCTGGTATAAAACTGAGAGGTAACAAAAATGATGAATATAAAGAATTAAGCTGTCATGCAATAAGCAGCCACTGAAGCTAATTACTAAAAAATTAAACCTGAGTTATAAGATAACTAGTAAATTGGTCAAAATATATATGAGTATACACTGTACAGAACCAAGATTTTAAAACTAATTGACATCAAAAGAAATATTTTTTTAAAAACAGAACCGAATGATTAATTTGTAACATAAAAATCCCCTAGCTAGGTGCAAACAACCATATCTATGACCCAAGAAACCTGTTGAAACTATTAGTAGAACGACTATAATAAGCCTCCCAGTGTTTCATTTCAACTACAGAGAGCAATTTGGAAATTTTTGGAGAATTTGGCATTTTGGTGGTCTAATTTTTTTTGTATTTTAATTATATTATATAAATGTTATTATATAAAGTACAAACAATTATTACAAAATAATAATAATAATTTCATTCAGTCATAATTCATAAGGAAAGTTATATGTAAAAAAATCTAAATTACTTTACATTCCATCTAATTCAAATAACACCTAATTCAACTACGATAACAAAAATTATTATTGTAGTCTAGTTCTAATATAATATTATAAATCTCTAATTATAATTATAATATAATTATTAATGAAGAATCACTTTCACTGAAGTAAAAAATAGAAGACTAAACTAACAAATACTATAATAACAACATATATATAACATATATAATTATAAATTTATATATTATATATAATATAATGGTAATAAATAATTAGATTTATATATTTTTATAAATTTTATATTAAACTAGTATTTAATATTAAGTTTTTTTTATTTTATTTCTTCTGCTAGCTGAAGTTGTATGATGTATGATTAGTTGCCAATTATTAATATATTCTTTACTTTACTTTACTTTAGGCAAAAAAGCATTCAAACCATGTTAATAAAATGTTTGCATTTTTGACATTTGTGTGGTTGTACAACTTACCTACCCTACCTTATCTTACTTACAGTTATGTTACAACACTTACACAACTGTTGTATTGTCTATCCTTCTCTATATTTATATATGTATGTCTGACATAATAAACGAAACAGGTAAACATTTTAAAACACTTTACAAAAAATAAGCTGGACAATGAGTAGCAATGAGTTAAAAGTAAGCAGTAGGTGAGTATTAGTATATAAATAAAACTATAAAATAAATAAAGTATATAAAATAGTTTACAATTTGTTTAAATGAAACAACCAACCAAAAAATAAAAACCACACCCACACTAAAACAAATTTTTTTATATTTATCATATAATCAAACTTTAATCATGGTTTGAGATAATGAAAGTGACAGCTTACCCTGAAAATATGATTTCAGGACTGTCTGCTGAAGGCCTGTAGGCAACGTCTGTCAGTGGTAGGGAAATAATTCTACTGGGATTTCTTTTTGATGAAAAAAATTCACCAGCCATAATATGTTTACATACAGTTGCATGGTACAACTAATAAATAAAATAACATGTCCTGCTTGATGCAGTACTCCATATATTATATTATAACAGTAACAATAATAAAAATATAAAGAATATAATAATGTATATATTCTATATATATGTTCTATAAAAATGTCCATATACTTATCATAATATATCTAATAATATATTTATTAAATATAATAATATAGTTTATCAGTTATGTTACTTAGCAACATAAAATATAAATCAACGCCAGTTATAATAGTTGTATGTAACTCTGTTTAATAACGTGCTCAGAAGCAACGGTTTCATCATCATTATCACTAATTTCTGTAAATAAAAGGACCAAGTTTATAATTATTATTAATATTTTACCAATTATATAGTACAGTTTCGTTATTGTACTATATATAAAATATATTCATGAGTGAATGGCGTATTTACTTGATTATATTCAAGCATTAAGATATTTAAATGAGTACTTTGTGTACAGTTGTTATTGTTTTGTTTTTGATTTTCATTGTTAATTTTCTTTCCGCTTATGGAGTCGAAGAGTAAAGCGAAAGAGAACGGACGTCTCATGACTGAGTTGTCAATGGTCGAGTTAAGTAGCAGTTCTGACGACAATGACGACAAAAATGAACCAAGTTCGTACTTTTATTTTTCGTTATTAATGAAACTCACAGACACCGAGATAAAGAAAGTGCTAATTAAATTAATAAAGTCAAATGTTTCCAATAAACAAAATTTCAATTGAACGCAACAAAAGGTTTTGTCAAACTTGTTTGTCATCAGTGATTCATATTTTAAATAAAATCATCTAGTTTAAAACTCAAAATATTAAGGCTGCAAATATAATTTCATTTATGCATGAACTTGTAACCGTAACCAGTGCCGGATCCGGAATGACGCATCTCCGCTTTGCCCCGGATCCACCACTGACCTAAGCCCCTATAACGTTTTATTACAGAGCAATTAACAAACTTTTTTTTTAATTAGTAAGGCTATGTCCAAATGCGTTATTGTGAACTATTTGGCGCGAATCCTGCTTAACCCGGTTTGGTACACTTGTAAAGTTTTAACGTAGTGTTAAGTTTTACGGACCATTGTCTATTCCTACAATGTAGTAAATTCTTATGAACAGGATATTGTTTGTTGCACAGATTACTGTTTGAGAAATTGAAATACTTTTTAATGAATTTTGACTTGTTTAAACTGCGATTAAATACATTTATTTTCTATCGTATTCATTTATTTACCATATTTAATGTTTTAATATTTAAATTTTTCCAAAGATACAGCTGCATCCGGCAAGGTTTTCAGATATTAATTTGCATTGACCATGAACGTTTATAAAAAAAAATAAATTATCAAATCGTTTTTAATAAATCGTTTTATATTACAGGTTTTAAAAATATCGATTTAATTATTTAGGCAGCTTTCAAAATAACTGAAGAAACTTTTAAAAGGAATCCAGTCGAACTAAAAAAGTACAGAAACGTCTTCGAATTGTCTTCCGATTTCTCGAAACTGATTAAAGTACCCAGGAATGATGTAATAGTATACAAATATTTAAAACTTGGTAGTTTCTGAAACATAATAATTGTAATTTTTGTGCGAACATATTTTAAATTTTTTATTTTTTCACAGGTAAATGAAGATCTACTCGAGAACAAGTCAAACAAATCAGTTAAAAGAGCGCCGGACCGATTTGCAAGTTACAAAAAAGGTTTGAGTTTACAGTATTTCTTATTGACTGGATTGTGATGGATATTTAATTGTTCGTATTAAGAAATCGAAAGTCTACTTGAAACTGCTTAGTTAATACATATTAATATTAATTAATCTTTATTAATTAAAAATAATATATATGGTTATAATATTCGCATTCAGGGTCCAGATCGACAAAAGAAGAAGCTTCCAGACTTTTTCCGAAAAACTGATTTGTTTTTTTTCTTGTTGAAACATTGGCATTTTCGATACATGTACTATATATGTATATTCTTAATTAAGTTCTTAATTAACGATCACAAGCATGCACACTGCACACCCATACAATCTTGTTATTAATGACGACGCAAAGGAAATCGTTCACGTTCATATTAACGGTAGCAACCTGTTACCAGTTAAGCGTGGCATGTTTGGTTTAAAGCGTCTATTTATGTGCGTGTATATATATATATATATATTCATTATACACGTTTATATATATATATATATATATATATGTCTGTGTGTGTGTGTTTGGTAGGTCATATAGATACGTGTCTATGCAGCGGACGTGCATTTATATACTAGCGTTACTAGAGATTAATGGATCGTATATGTTCATTCTGTATCGTTCGAAGATTCGTGCGTTCGTAACTTATTTTTGATTATTTTATTTTAATATTCAAATTATCTAGTTCTAAAAGTGAAATGGAGTTTTGTTTGCTGAGATTTATGGTGGCGATCATCGTTGCATCATTCTCAGCCGGAGGTATGTGTTGATATTTGTTGCAGCTGAAAAATTTTCGTGTTTACAAGATTTTATCGACATTATTTGAATTACAGAGGACAAAAAAGACTCAATAGTTTATCTCGACAGAGGTTCTTTCATGATGGGGTCACCGCGCAGGGAACTTCTTAAAACAGGAGAGTTTCCACAAAAGCACATTCAAGTTAAACCATTTGCTATCGACAGATACCCCGTAACAAATGCAGATTTCAAGTGAGCATTTGTAAACACGTAGTTGCACTAGAGTCGAAATTGTTTGCTGTTTTGTTTCTGTGGATCATTGTTCTCAATAATTATGTTTTGATTAATATGTTAATATAATTATGTAATTCTGTTTTCTGATGGATCATCACTCTATACTTATCGACTGTCATTCGAACATTGCTATATTTAAAGAGTGTTCAAGTCTGAAAAGCCAAATTATTTGACGAACGCGGAGTTGGATGGATACAGCTGGGTCTTCTTCAAGCACAAAAGTCAGCAAGCCCAAGTGAACAAACACCTTGTTCATCCGGATGGTGGTCATTGGGTGGCGGTTAGGAATGCCACATGGTACCAGGTAGATTATATCAAATTCTCAATTTGTATACATGTTCATTCACTTTTATTTAAATAGTTTTGTTCTAAATCGTAAAAAAAACTAGAAAGTAAATTCGCAAACTTTAAAATTCGTTGAAACAAAAAAATGATACACATTGTCGCTAATTTCCAAAACTGCAGCCTTATGGACTGGGAAGCAATTTAGATGGAAAGGATCTCTACCCGGTCATTCACGTTAGCTACCACGATGCTTACGCCTTTTGTTTGTGGGCGGGGAAGAGAGTGGTATCTGAATATGAGTGGGAGTATGCGGCCAGAGGAGGAGCAGCGGGTAAATTAGTTGTGCTGTAGTGAAAGTTGTCTGAAATATAAAACCAGATAACATTTTAGTTATTATTAATTTTAATTATTAGGAAACAAATTTCCTTGGGGAAACGTTTCTGACTTTACAAGAGCAAATTTATGGCAGGTTAGATTGAAATTGTTCGTTTGAAAGGTTTGCTTCATCTTACATCTAAATCAAATTATAACAAATTTTTTCAAATTTAAATATTTCAGTTTATAGAACAGAGTGCAGTTAAGAATATTTATAAATGTTTTCCATAGTATTTAAATTATTATACTGTTTAACTTAAAGGGTAGATTTCCAGATTTCAACATAGGGAGGGACGGCTTTGAAGGTGTTTCCCCAGTTGACGCTTACGAACCTCAAAACAACTTCGGTCAGTTCGACAGCCACTGATAAATGATGACATCAATATAACTTTTAAAAACTTACTTCGTTAGGTATGTACGACATGATCGGCAATGTATGGGAATGGACAAATACTGCATTTACTGTACCAAGAGTTGAAAGTGATGCAAACAATCCTCAACACACCGTTAGAGGTGGCTCATTTCTAGACACTCTTGATGGCAGAGTAAACGAAGAGACCAGAGTTTCACTCAGGTAACTTTACATATAATTTTATTCTTTTTTAAACTGATTAATAATTTTCAAAAATTGATTTGATATTTGACAGAAAAGGATTGTCGCCGGACTACAAAGCTGAAAATTTAGGATTCAGATGTGCATATTTGTGGAAGCCTGGTACGAAATACTCGAAACCCATTAAATTACGACCACCGGTTAGACATCGCTACGAAGAAACATGGGAATATAAAATGAAACATGCAGTTAAAACTGTTATCGGAAACATTCACAAAACTGAAGAACTTTAGTTTTTTCTCTTTTTTTATACGTCGTTTGTTTGTTATTGTGAAGAAATATGATTTGAAACTTAAAATCACTAAAAAAGTCAGAAGACTTTTAACTCATTGCACAGATTCTCAGCAATTTGTAGTTTTCAGCCATTTTTGCGCATTATTACATTTTCTTAAATTAAATTTTTTTTTGTTCACAGTTGAAGCTTTAAAAGATTAGTAAAATATAGTGCTGTTTTATCTTAGTCTAGCTAGACGCTCAAAGAGCCACCTAAAAAATGGCATCTTTGCGATTGCGAGTTTTCACTGTGTTTGGTTCAATTCAATTTTCAAATTTGTTTTTACATGCATTCTATGTGGTGTGTATGTTAAAGTTTTTTTGTACAAATGTTTAATATTAACAAAGGGAGGAAAGATATGTAAACTTACAGACGAAAAACTGTTAAATTGACAATAATTAAACAGAAAATGACACAAAAAGCAATCAAAATTAGTTGGAACAATGTTTCTGAAACACCATTTTTTAATATTTTTTCAGTAAGCAAACTTTACTACATTTTTATAAAATAGAAATGTGCTTGCGAGGTGTCGATGCCTTTTTGAGCTCTGCAGATCGTATTTATGGATGCAGAAGTTTGAAATGTTTCTTTCCGCTTCTAGTCAATACGATTCGGTTCGTTCGATTGGCATAGGCATTTAATTTGAATAAAATGTCATTCAGACTCCCATACAATTAAGGGTTCCTTTTGAATCACGAATACTGGCAAGGTGGTGCAGGTGGTTAGTGGCAATGTCGTGTGGGCCCCAACAACTAGTTTATAAATATTTATAGATAAAATTCTATTAAATGAACATATTCTGATTAATGGTTATTATTGTTACAAAGTTAAATTAGAATAACATTTTATCATAAGTGCATGGATTAGTTCCTGCCACATTTCACCTTTTCACTAGGATTCCCACCTGCCACAAGCTTCGTTTGGGAGGCGTGATCTAGCGTGTATTCATAATGGCTGTTTGTGTGTTCATTCCTCTGAACCTAGGAAAAGTTTAATTGACCTTTGCCTTTTAAACTTTTTCTCCTAGTGAAAATATGCGTTTAACGGCTGCTCCAAATTCATTTCTACGTGAAACTTGAACATAATTTTTATTTATTATTCTTGAGTGAACTTGTTAAAAGATCATTTATATGTTTCCATTAAATTTTACCTTTATTGATTTTCTTTTCGTAGAAAGACGGAAAACAAATCCAATGCTAATGCCAGCATTCAAATATATTCTATATGTATAAATACGAATAACAAACATTTTCTTCTTTGAAGATCGAAATCAAGCGTTTAAATCATAAATCGACAAAATCTACATTAAAGTTTTCAACAAACGTTGTACTGAAAAAATGTGTAAAACTTATTAAAATGCGTCATGGTTGATACAACTCAATTGCCTTTTTCTTGTAATGTATAAGACCTAGCAATTGACAACCGAAAATTTTCTTAAAGTGCCACATGAACACTGATAATATATTTCATTTTTGTTATATATGAATGTAGCTGAGCGGGATTTGCCATTTTCACCATTTATAAAGTTAAGGTTTACAATGGCAGAACCGTGCCGCTACTTTACTCTCAGCAGCTCTAACTGTTTTTAAACAATTTGATACTTATCATTTTACTCCAACAGTATCAAATATAAAGCGCTTCATTATTATTTTTTAAATCACATGAAGCTAGGTTTACTTTTTATATCTTTAAATTTTTTCCTGTTGCCGTTTTGTTTCGAAAAAAATAAAAAAAGAGGAACTGTGGAGTCGGAAAGAACTAAATAAGTGATCGTTGGAGTTATTGTCACCGCCATTGTTCTTTATCTCATTCCCATTTCCATGGAGCCTCTCAGAAGCTACATCACTCAAAAAATCGTCGAGGCCGCTCAACATTTGACACCGATTTTGAAAGTTTGATCATTTGGAATTTTTCTCACTTTTTTGTTTCCCTTTTTTGTTCTTGTCTTGTCTTCTCTGGCATTTTTTCTTATTTTATTTCGATTTAACTATTTTAATCATTTAATTTAACCAATAACTTAATGGGTTCACTTTAGTTTCTTTAGAATTAGTCATGAATAAATAATAATTTTCTTAAAATTAGTATTAGATCAGAGATGAATTGAAATTGGTTTAAATTAAATTTTGTATTATTATTTTAATTTAATGTTAATTGATTTAATATTTTATTTTTTCTATTTTCGTTTTTATTTTTAATTGATCTACTTTAATTATTAATGTATTAAAGTAAATTATTATTAAAATACAAATTAAGCGTCCAAAATCCATATGTATTAAAATTTATTTTTAATAGGAATAAAATACAACAAAAAATTTGAGACCTTCAATTTGGGCGGCGCCATGGTGTAATAGCTGAGGTGCCTGGCATTGTTGATGCAGTGTCCGGGTTTTAATGCATAAAAAGATCCCCGCCTATCACATGCAAAAGTGTGTGATGCATTGATTCACGTGCATTTATAATGCGCCTAAGTCGCTTTCCATGGCACTATATAAAATGACTTTATTATTATTATTATTTATTATCTGGATTAAAACAGTTCATAAAATTTTACTTTCCAGTTTTGAAGTTAAAATTATTTAATTAAACCATTTTTAACTATACTTTATTCAATAATTATGGATTTGATTTTTACCAAATCTCTAGTATTGCATTTGGTGAATCCAAATCTTATCGGGTCTGTATAAACAATCCTGACAATAATAATGATATATACACAAACCCTATTTTTTAATGAGCATTTATTATTATTTATAATTCATATATTTATTATTTGTTATGATTCCTAACCATTTATTATTAAGTGGAATATAATTGGAAAATTAAAAGTTTTCTGTGTAAATGCATATGCTTTTTTTGTAATTAATTACAAAGCCTTACAAATGTTAGTAATCTGTTTGCAAACTTTATCCAGGCATCCAAGTTTAAAGAGACTGGAGTCATCACCCCCGATGAGGCGAGTATTTTATGATTTTTTTTTTATTGATTCGATGTTTTTTAGTATTTTCAATTTTTTTTCTGTCAATTCGTTTTTAATTTAAATATTTATAATTTTGACGTCTGCAAATGTTGTTGCTGATTTAGTTTGTGGCTGCGGGGGATCACCTGGTTCATCACTGCCCTACATGGCAGTGGGCTAAGGGAGATAGTTCAAAGATCAAAACGTTTCTACCACCTGATAAACAGTTTATCATGACCAAAAATGGTATCTCTAACTTTGAATATTTTATTTTCTAATATGATTTAATTAATTATATAATTTAATAGCTTGTTAATAGGTTTTTAAGAAATTTTTTTTCATAATTGTTGATAGAGAATTAAATTTGTTGAACTGATCAGTGCCATGTTACAAGAGGGTCAAACAAATGGATAGCCACACAGCAGACCAGGAAAAAATCATCGAAGAAGATGCCGATGGTGGATGGGTCGATACGCATCACTACTCCAGTTAGTTCTCTACATTTTTTATTTAAATTTTGCTTTTCCATCTGTACATTTTATATTGTATTTGTTCTTGAAAATTATTTTGGTGACTAATTTTTTTTACATTATTTTATTTGAATCTCTTTAAAATAAATTTTCTTTTAATACAAACTAGTTCTTTCATTTTTTCCAGGCACCAATCAAGTCACAGAAGCAGTCAGTGAATTAAAAATTAAAAAAGAGGTAACAAAATGACTGCTCAGCTGAGATGTGTTTATATTCAGTTGAAAGCTTGTTAGAATTCAAACACGTGTCTACTTTTTAAGAATCGAAAATATCTGTCAAATTATTTTAGTTTTTATTATTTCAGCTCTTGTTATTTTACCAATCAATTTACTTTCAGGATTCTTGTATATTATGATTTTAGATAGAATGTTTATTGAAATTTTTATGATCCAAAGATCAAACAAAATTTGCATAAATTAAACTTAACCATTATTTTAGCTTGCTCGCATCAGTTGAAACTTCAATCAATGATAATTTAATTTAAATATCTGGTCACATCAACTGACCATCACCATTATCTTAGATTTTTTCTTACCACCTGCAGCCCACACTTGACAAAGTTCAACTGGACAACAGACCACTAATAGGAAAGATGTCTAAAAATGGAGATGATGTTAGTGACGAAGAAGAAGAAGAGGACGACGACGACGATGAGGAGCCTGTTAACATGGCTATGTTTATCAGGAGTGGAAAACTGGCAGAAGTCGTTAAAGACAATAATGTGAGTAAATGAGTGGGGTGATGATTGTGTGCTGTAACTGTCATTAATTACAATGATGGCATTACAAATAATTACCTGAGACAGTAAAAACTTTTTTAAACATTTTCTTACGCTGGTAGACAACAGCAGCTGCTACAAAACAGCAGCAACAACAACAGATGCTGCCAACAGCTGTAGTCGAAGCACAGCCATCAAACATCTTGCAGACACGTACGTATGACCTGTACATCACTTACGATACCTACTACCAGACACCAAGGATGTGGCTCTCTGGTTACAACGAGGTTCTCACTGAATGAGTGAATAAATGAATAAGTGAATGAATGAATAAATGAGTGAATGAATGAATAAATGGGTGAATGAATGAGTGAATGAAAAATTATATGAATTGGTTTACTTATAATGTGGTTTATTCATTTATCAATATATTATTAAATTGGTGTGTTTTTTTTCATTTAGTCTGCTCCGGTTACTGGTCACATGACTTGAGCATATTAATTTTGATTTGACTGTTTATATTAACTTTTATTTATTTTTATTAAATTTATTAATAACTGACTGTTTTTAATCATATAAGCAAGTAAAAATCCACTGCCAAATAAGTGTCGAAGATATAGTTTAATTCGCCTAATTAGCACAAATAGTCTGAATAATCTTTATTGGATGTTTGTCTGATTAGCATAAATGAATATTCATCCAATCAGCTCCGACGCCCACTGACAGTTGAAGAGATGTACGAGGACATAAGCCAAGACCACGCCCACAAAACGGTCACCATGGAAACCCACCCACACATTGCGACGTCACCAATGGCATCGGTACATCCCTGCAGGTGGGTTATATTATTCCTTTTACTTTTTTTCCTTTTTCCACATTACCGTTTTGTTAGTTATTTAAAGTAGATGGATTTTTCAATAATTTAATTGCATTAATAAATAATTAATTGAATTATTAATCAATTAATTATGACTAGATAAGTGTTTAGTTAATTAATCAATCAAATTATCGAGTGATGACATTTAATTGACTTAATTAATTGGTTGATTGACCGAATGATGGAGGGCAGACACGCTGAAGTCATGAAAAGAATCATAGAGACAGTTGCCGAGGGAGGCTGCGAGTTAGGAGTACACTTGTTAGTTTCAATCCAATTTAATTTGTAATTATTAAATATTCAATTAATATACTCGTTATAATTAATCGTCAATTAATTTTTAATTAATTTGCCGTCAATTTATTATTGATTAATTAAGTTGGAATGTTTAATTTTAAAACAGGTACCTGATGATATTTTTGAAGTTCGTACAGACTGTCATGCCGACCATTGAATACGATTTCACCCACAATTTTGTACTTGAAAAACAATGAAATTATTTTACTTGATTATGTTACTAACAAGTACTACTAACTGTACTTATTAACGATGATCAGATTATTAATGTTTCTTATTTAGTATTATTCTACAATTAATAATGGTAGATCGCTTTAAATTGTTCGGATGGGTCGGCTGGTTCTTTGATTTCAAAATTTTTACTTTGTTGTTTATGTGATAGCTTTTGTGATTTGATGTTTTTAATTTCCCGACAATTTTTTTTCTGAGTACCGTTTGATTGATCATGCTGACAAATGTAATAATAATAATAATTTATTCCAGTGTGGTCGTTCTGACGTTAATGCAATCAGTGGCGATTGTTTGAGTACGGGTACAACGAACCGGAGTGTGTACGCTCTTCCTCCATCACTCACTTTTAACAGCAATCATGCGAACACGCAAATTGTTTCACGTGACATCTTGCGTCATTGCAATTCATTCATGACGTAAGCGGAGATTTATTGTATGGTAATGCAGGCGATGATGTGTTACATCGAGTTACACAATCCAAAAAACCAATGCTCTCATTTGGACGGTCAAATATGTGCGTGCGTCTCGTGACTTTGAAAAAAATTACGGCGATAATTAATGCTGGCGACTGCTTGTTTAGTGCTTGTGTAGGGAGTAGTGTTTAGCACATAAACTTATCTATTATGTGGTAGTGCGCATGTGTTTCAAATGCACGTGCGTATGCAATGCGTGAACGCGTACTCAACTTTGTTTTAATGGTGCGTACGTGCATTCATGAACTCACTGTTCGTATTTGCATTCATCTATCTACGTCATACAGCCACCTCATTATCATATGCAGTCCAATTTCTTGCTACACTGCTCGCCAGCGATGACGACGACGATGATGGTGACGTTATTGTGAATTCTAAATAGACATTGTATGCTAATTATAGTCTATTTTTAGCCATAAGATCGCTGAAGTTCACAAAGCGATTCGATTTTTGTGTTTTATTTTGTTATCTGCGACAATTATGTACAAAAATTTAAACATTCAGATAGTCACACTTGAACAGACTTACACACATAAATAGACTAGCACACATACACACCAGTCACACACACACCAGTCACACACACACCAGTCACACACACACCAGTCCCATACACACCAGTCACACACACACACACACCAGTCACACACAGACATAGTATGTAGCGTAGATGTATCGATGTAATAACAGGCTATTACATCGAGACATCTATGATGTATATGTAGGTATAATTCGAGTATGTGTGATTACGAGAATGTTCGTTTTAGCTTCAAATGTTATCATGTTTTGTATTGTTTTCTGATGACCCTTAATGTTTAGATAAGAAATTTTTATCGTTGTTTATTGCAGTCATCAACGAATCCAACGCAATCACAGTCCGGTTGTTAGCACACATAAACACAACAACATACACATCCACACGTACTTACATAATGATATGCAGTTGCTTATTGTCTAATGTATGTATCAATTGTAGATATATTGTATGTCCCGGTTGTGTATATTCATTTTTTGCACGTGTGTATATATCCATTTGTTATATATACGACTCAGGTGTAACATTACAAATTACCAACGTTACAAATCTACGTTCATACCTGATTTTAAATGAGCTTCGTTTCAGTTAATATTTTACAGTACGTTATAGTATATATATAATTATTTATACATGTAATCACATACATATATATATATACATATATATATGTATATATGTATATATATATATATATATAGTTAATATGCAAAACAGAGAAAATTTCAAATTCGGACATTGTTTGGTAACTACGGAATTAAAAAACACAGTGAGCCTTCCTTCCAGAAATTGAACAATGTTGAAGTAGTACACGCTTATATAATTGAAAGGAACGCAACTCACAGATTTTTATCGTCTCACCAGTTTAATAATTTTAAACATCTCATTTTTATTTGGTTCAACGCTTCGGCTGTTTAATTCTGTTTTACATTCAGTTAATTATTTTTTTTACTCCAAATCAAATATTTGCCATGGAGATTCCTTCACTACGTGACGAAATGGAAATGACCTCCACTAGCAACCAATCAGACACGTCAACGAATTGCCTAGTGAAGGATGATGTCACGTTGGACAAAATGGTGACTTCACTGAACGAGGTTGCTGGGGTTGGCACGATGAAGAAAGTATCCAGTAAGATAAGGTAGTCAATAGTTTCAATTATTATTACAGTTGTTGAACATGAGACATAACTTAACTTACGATAACTACTTTGAAATTATCTTCCAACTCATTTAACTACTCAGTTAGATTAGAGGCTGGTGGATGTTTCGAAGGAGTAATTTAAATTTTCAGCCTAAAGGCACTTATAAAAATGTCCATCTTTGAACATTCTAACTTATTGAACTGATGTTTGCAGGCGATACTATAAAAAACAAACTGACTTAGTCGTCTGTTTGAAAGAATTTGAATCACAGAGTAGCGATGTGGTTGATGCAGATGGTAGCGGAAGTAACGATGGTAGCCACCGGAAATGTAGTTGCCACCCTTCACCACAACTTGTCGCACAAATAACCTTTGCAATCAATTTTGTTAGTTAAACATCTAAATTTAAATTTAGTTAATTAAGCTGATTTTAGATAAACGTGAATATATAATCTCTCTGCTCTTTAACTTAAAATATATTCAATTATTATAAAGTATCTATCAATCATTCATGTTGTTAATTATAGATTGAATTGATTTATCGTATCGTTTATCCATCTACACATTTGTGCATCAATCCATTTATTAATTCATCCAACGCTCTGCCCGTCCATCCCGTTCACCCATCTATCGATCCATTCATCCATCCACCCACCCGTTCACCCATCCATTCATCCATCCGTCCGTCCATCCATCCGTCCATCCATCCGTCCATCCATCCATCCATACACCATCCATCCATCCATCCATCCATCCATCCATCCATCCATCCATCCATCCATCCATCCATCCATCCATCCATCCATCTATCCAGTCTCTCTTGGTCGCCAAAACATTAGCAGCCGTGTTATCCGGATCATTAGCGGTTATTTCGTCTGTTTTGGACTCAGCAGTGGATTTAGTTTCCGGGATTTTGTTGTGGATCAGCAGTCGAGCCATCAAGAAAACCGACATAAGTGTTTATCCGAGAGGCCGCGGTCGATTAGAACCGGTTTCCATTGTGGTCCTGGCGGTCATCATGAGTTTGGCCAGTTGTCAGGTGGTCGTCAACTCTATAAAAACCATCCTCACCTATGTCAATTATGATCTGCACTGTAGTTTGGTTCGTATTACATGATTGGTTGGAAACTTTTTTCAATTTAAAAGTTTACTATTTTGATGCGATCTTATAAAAAAACATTTTTGATTTGAAAAATAAAATAAACTTTTTATTCGAATCAATCAATAAGAAAGATGAAATTTCAAACAACAACATAACGAGGTGCGGAACGTTTCAAAACTTATCGGCCCTCTACGAACCCTGCATGGACGGAGCAAGTGGCCCTCTGATGGAGCTGCCCACAATTCTCATCTGCTTGCTCACGATTGGTCAGTAATTCTGTTTAACAATCAATGTTATTAATGTTATTTAAAGAGATAATATTACACATAATTATTATCACTTGAAATTTATTTAAAATAATTATAATTATTCTTCGTTTCTCATTACAATTTCTAATACACTTACAATTGTTTGATGTAACCCTGATCAACTTCCAGATTCACTTCCAGATTCCACACATTATCTTGCCATTCTATTAATTTATCTATCCACTTATTAGTATTCTTTGTGTCTTTCCACAATTGTCGTCGTTATTTTTATTCTCGCTTTCTCTTGCTTCTCAACCACGGATATATATACAATACATCCATGGTCTCAACTCGACCACTCTGCGAACACCTTTTATCATCTTGTAATCGGTATCTTGTTATCTTTTGTATCATCTTGTAATCGGTAGCATCATTTTTATCGCACCGTCACTGACGTCATCAGATCATTTTCACCACGTTGCATTACAAGTTTAGTAGAAACTTTCATCGTCGTCTTCATCAGCACCACAATCATTAAAACACTACAACTACAACTACAAATAGTAATAATAATTATTTTAATTATAATTATTGTTATAATATTTACCATCGTCATCGTCGCACTCAGTCATAAAGTTCGTGATGTACGTCGTCTGCAGACGAATGTCTAATGTGACGATACAGGCTCTTGCGCAGGACCACAGAAATGACGTCATCTCAAATACTGTAGCGCTCTCTTTTGGTTTCATGGGTACATTGTTTTGTACACTGTAGGACTGGACGTTGTTTTTAATTATTTCTGTATAATGTACATTTCTGTAAATTATATATATATATATATAGACAATATTTATTTATTTAATATTGTCTTGTTTATTATATCATTTCTCAGTGATTCTTTGATGAAAATAACACCTCCGACACACACACAGTTACTTACACGAATGCCTATGAGACAAAACACTTAAACATTTTTTTACCTACGACAGGTCAAGGTCCTTTTTGATATTGAACTCGGTCACTGCAACAGATGACCACCCACTGTTGTACCTTATGCCATTTTAACTTTCTCTCTCTCTCACACACACACACACACATACACACACAGACAGACCGACACAAGCGTATGTATATCATTGTAATTTACTGATAATATGGTATAATTGTTGTAACATATAAATAATGATTTTACAATTTTACGGGATCTGCACTGGCTTCCGATTGAAAAGAGAATTAATTTTCTACAAGATTGCTGTTTTGATGTTCAAAGTTTTAAATGGGCGTGCTCCTCCGTACTTGGTCGGTAGATTGACTAAACGTGATTCAACGTCTGGTTATCCAGGATTGAGATCCAATAATAGGAATTTGCTGGACGTTCCTCAAACCAGTTTGGTGACTGGTAAAAGATATTTTGCTGTTGCTGGACCGATGGTGTGGAATAATTTGCCAACCTCACTCCGTCTACCTGGAATATCATTTCCTCTATTTTGTAAACAATTAAAGTTGCTGCTTTTTAAGCAGCATTTCGGTTCTTGTAATTAAATGTGATTATGAAAATGAAATTTTTTGTTTTTATTTCTTTTTTTTTATTTTTTATGTTCTTTATTAGACGGTACGGTACTATCATCATGTTGTTTTAATTCTTGTGTCGGTTAATAATTCGTTGTGAGGCTTGTTGATTATTGCGTTGAATTTTTGTACATAACTAGTAACTTGTGTGGATAAATCCTAAAAATCGTCATTTGAATTAGTATTACTTCTTTTTGGTCATCTATTTATTTATTGATTTTGTGTTAATATATGTGTGTTCTGACATTTAACTGAGTGACAATCAACTTTCTTTCTTTTGTCTTATTTATTTTTTCTTGCACTTATTGTAGGCGCTTTTGAGATTTTATTAAAAAGCGATTTATAAATTTTCATTTAATAATAATAATAATGCAATTATTTAACCGTCACCTAGGTTACAAGTTGCTCAAGTACATAGACCCAACAGGCGCCATTTTGATTTCACTCTACGTCATCATTACGTGGTCACTGACGGCTATGGGTGCATTTTTTTTTACATTTTTTCATTATTTAATAGTTTACATTTGATCAAACGTGAAACCGGCAAACCTTTCAAGAAATATGTAATTTTAGATACCGTATTATTTTTTATTTTAATTATTTTAGCATTTACACTTTTTGTCATCATCATTTTTCCTATTTCGATTTATACGACGTCATTATCACACTCTAAATTACACAGAGCAGATCAAAGTGATCACGGGTTACACGGCTGACCCCACCCTTCTAAACGCGTTCACCTGGTTCATCGTCAGACACCACCCAGACATCAAGTACGTTGTCTCCATCTTACTATCATGTATCATTTTAATGTAAACGTTGTCATTGTCTCACTATCATGTATTATTACATTTGTCATTATTATCACGATAACGATGATGTTATATTATTTTTAATTGAAATATGATACTTCATGATCAGAACATTTCTAAAAATATTTGTGAAACAGTTATGTCACTACAACTATTACTTATAGAAATAGTTTTATAAAATTGTGTCACAGTTTAGTGAATCCAGAAGCGGATTAAAGCAGGGTTTATGGTCCGCCATAAATAGTCATCAATTTTGGTGTAATTTTTGAAAATTTCGCCAACATATATTGTTTAATTACTTGTTATATATACACGAGAACACCGTTTTTACACACGAAAACACCGCTTTAAATAAGAAACTTGGCAAACGATGATGCAAAAAAGAGCTAATTAACGTCACATCACAAAAATTTCCTAGTTTTTGGCCCACCGTCAAATTTTGGCTTCCTCTGTCAAAGTTGTCTGGATCTGTCCTTGATTAAGAATCAGTAAATTATTTATAATTAAATGGATAAATGACTGAATGAATTAAAGGATGAATGAATTATTTCTAGGTACATTGATGACATCAGAGCATTTCACCAATCGGCTGAGGGTTTCATAGTTGAGGCTGACATCATACTTCCGTCAAACATGGGCCTCAAAGAGTCACATGACATTGGCGAGAATTTGAAAAAACGCTTGGAGAGGTTACCAGAAGTTGAAAGGGCCTTCGTGCACGTGGACTATGCTTGCAATAAATATAACATCAACCCCAACCTCATGATGAATAGTTACTTGTGAATGATCAACTGATTTTTTCTGACCATTTTTTTAAATTTTTTTTCTGACAAACGTCATACAAAATTATATTTATCTTATTTAACTGGAGCTTTCTTTTAATTGGTTATATCTCATGTATTACATTAGAACTTATTTTTGTGTAAAAATGTACTTCTTGATTGTTTAAAACAGCCACCACAATAATTATAAACAAACGGATGATTAAAATTACGAGCTACGAGAACCCAACGAGATGATTAACGAAATATACTACCATCTAGCTAATGTGAATGTGAATCCGATAGACCTCATGTTCATTCTTCATACAACGTAAGCATAAACGTGATACATATTTGTGGTACATATAACATTCACTTTTCGTGTTAATTGAATATTAACATATTTACATTTTGATATATACAGACATTAATCAATGAAGATGTGATATACTTATTGATTGTATGATATATATATATATAAATATATATATAAATATATATATATATATATATAACTTGTACTATACATGTTAGTATAAGTATTTAATGAGTTCAATAATCATGCATCCGGTTTTGTTCCAAAAAAATCTGAATGTCTGAATGTTTGAATTACTGTAGTGTAGACTGTTATTTGTTGTTAAACTGTGAAGATTATTAGGAAAAGAATTTAAAGTTTGTCCAAAAACGTTATCAAAATCATCAAAATATAAATTAATAATAGACGAATTGTTCACCATCCTATCACCTACGTGAATTAGTCATACCCAAACACCGGTCCAAATTAAAGTTTCCTGCTTCGAGGGCTTGAGCCTTAATTTCTCATAAACTGAAATTTTATTATTTCCTATTTGAAAGTAGTTGCGATTTTCATCAGGAACTGTTAGAAAAGTTAAAAAGTAATTTTCCAGACGATGAATAACGAAAATACTTGTTTCAAGTACAACTTTGCCCTCGTTTCTCGTGTGGCAAATTCTTTCGCTGAAACTTCTTCCTACGATTTGATAAACCCGAAGTTCGCCATCGACATTGAACGGGCGAGGAGGGAGCACGAAGAGTTAGTCGATGCTCTCAGAAGGCTTGGTGTTGACGTCATTGAACTGCCTAATGATGAGAGGCAACCTGATGGATTGTTTGTCGATGATATTGCGGTTGTCATCAATGGTACTGCTCTCATCTGCAACCCACCTACACTCCCCAACAGACCTTCCAGACAAGGAGAAGTCAGTTATTTTATTTATATTTTAAATTATATTTTTGGGTTGAATATAATATAACTTTGATCATAGAAACATTTTTTCATGATTTTTGTATCTAAACTCTAAAGTTAGCTGTTGTCAGACAAGTACTTCGCAAAGAAATAGGCATGAAGATTGTTGAAATTGACACAGAAAAGGCCTTAGTAGAGGGTGGAGATGTTCTTTTCACAGGTTTCTGCTCAATCTACCTTACAAAAATTAATTTTTACTATTTGTTTTTACATTTTATTATTTATATATTATAAGTTTTTAAATTTTAAACCAGGGAGAGAAATTTTTGTTGGTCTATCAACTCGAACTAACATGCTGGGTGCCCAGGCTGTGGGCCGAGCATTCCCGGAGTATCCAACAAATATTGTGAAGGTGTACCCACCTGCCATTCATCTGAAGGATTACATCAGCATGGCTGGTCCTGAAGTCATGACTGTTGGCAACAGTAAGGCAGCTCAAGCAACTTTCCAGGTTTGTTTTTTACTTGGCTTAATGCTCTTAATAAAGTATTACTAGTCGGTGAATTACGTTTTTTTTGGTACTTAATTTTTTAAAATAATTTACTAAAAAGGAAATAAAGAACTCAGGAGCACTTGGTTATAAGTACATCACAGTGGAAGAGGATGAAGCAGCCAATGTTATCTATGCCAACAACGTCCTCATCCACCTTTCCAGTGAACAAATTCCAAATGGATCTATGGTGCTTCACTCACTTTTATTATTTTTGTTTACAATTTTTTAAACAATTCTATTAAGAAATCTTAATCTTGCAAACAAAAACGTTCCTGACATCAATGACAACAATTTTTGAATGTTGAACAGGTATACACGAACAAGATAGACTACCCAAGAGTTGCCATCCACGTGACAGAGCCACTGAAGAGAGGCGGTCGACTGAGCAACTGTGTCCTCCTCGTTAACAGGGTCAAACACCCAAAGAGGATTCCAACTACAGCTCAGTAAGAAGAGGGATTGATTGATTTATCACAGTAACTGATTGATCAATTGATTGATTGGTGGTCCTCTAAATGACGGAACATGGTGAACTGATGAATTCTTTACATTTTTTTATCACAAAA
The DNA here is from genome assembly GCF_000326865.2 of Helobdella robusta. Classification (NCBI taxonomy): domain Eukaryota; kingdom Metazoa; phylum Annelida; class Clitellata; order Rhynchobdellida; family Glossiphoniidae; genus Helobdella; species Helobdella robusta. The sequence goes on along the minus strand of NW_008705459.1, from coordinate 3,939,377 downwards.
AATACGTTCAACTTATTGATATTCTATGGTTAGGGTTAGTGATTGATGAAATATTTGCCACTGCTTTTTAACCAAATAATGATATCTAAATATTCATATTTTTAAATAACCAATGATTTGGTCTCTCTCTATGCATGGATGTTTACATTATGTATTCTTTGTGCGTTTCATATTCTTACATTGTTCGTTTAAATATTTTGCTTTATGTTTGTTTAATATTTAGTTATTTTTGTTGTTGGCAGTAGTTAATTAATAATTTTTGAAGTACATCAACATTATATATTTATTGTATATTTATACATAAACATAATTTTTACATTAACAACACTGATTGAAATGCCAACTTGCTTATACACATACATGAATTAGTTTCTCCACAATTTGAATTGAATATATTTACTGTGGGGTATAATTTTAGAAACTTATTGTAGCAGCAATCATGATTGGACTTAATTACTTGCCAGTAATCAGAAAGGTTTCAGACGGAGATAGACCGTAATTACAAAAATCTCACCTTATTTCTATAATATTTTTATAAGGACATAATTATTTTACTAAATCTGTTATTCCGTGTTCATATGTGACACATATATACATATAGACATTTTTTAATCATGATTATTTACACAAGTTACACACACACACAAATATATATGAGTGTGTGTTTGTGTGTGTGTATGCATGCACATTCAAATACTGGACAATAAAGAAATTTTAATTTAATTTTATTCAAAATATTCGAAATTTAATCTGTTTGTACATACATATATATATATATAATATATATACATATATGATACATATTTATCCTTATATACACACACTAAACCATATATATATTTTGATTCTGAGAAAGACAGTTCGCTTTTTTTTTCATTTAAACATGAGCAGATCATACATACATACAATTTTTGTATGAGTTTTCATAAAATTCCAATTAAGATATTTGTAGATTTTGTATTTCTATTTATTCAACATTCATTTCAAAATTATTTTTTCAAATACAAATTGGAATTTATTATATTTTTAATTATTTATTCGTTCCATTCAGTAGCCATCATTTGAGAAATCTATTTTATAATCTTTATATTGCTCTTTTAATAAATTGCATGTCACCTTGTGATCTGCTTTTCCAAAACCCTACAAATCATTAAAATTAAAAATCATTTGATAATTATTACTTCGTCGAATGTTAATATTTATATTGAAAACAAGTTAATTAGGATTAGTCAATTTTTCAAAACAAAAAAAAATGAATGAGAAGTACTTGAATAAACTTACAACAGAATATCCATAAACTTTAATGTGCTTGTTCTTACTGTCGTGGTCAATTCTTCCTCCACCTGTACACCTTAGCTCCATCCTTAAATTTTCTTTTTTTAATTTATCTTCTAACTTCTCGAGTACATCAGCTATGATTGATTGTGTGGTAGAAAATTAAATTAGTTACAAAATTAGTTTGTAAAAAACAAGGGATAGAGATACATTTCAATTTAAAAATATTAGATTAGCATTGGAAGATAAATTACAGTTACTGATAATAATGCCATTATTACTATAATTATGGTGCAGTGTTGCAAAGTTCCTTAAACAATATTATGTTATGGTTTCGGAAATGGAGTCTTAAAGTCAACGTTAGTAAATGTAGCTTGTTGTCAATTGGTAAATGTTTTCCAATGAACTATGAAATTGTTGATTCGAATGATGTTGCTCATATCTTACCAAGAGTAAAGAGTATGCATGATCTAGGCGTGATCGTAGATAGTCAACTTACTTTTAAAGAGCATGTTATGACGCAGATAAAAAAATCAAACCGTATGTTGGGAATTTTATTCAGAAATTTCAAGGACCTGTCGGATGATGCGTTCGTTTGTCTCTATAAATCTTTGGTCAGATCACGTTTGGAATATGCTGTGCAAGTCTGGTGCCCATATAGAAAAGGTTTATCTGGTGAATTGGAAAAGGTCCAAAGAAGAGCTACCAGAATTCCAAAGTCATGTAAAGGTTTAGATTATAAATCTAGATTGATAAAATTAGATCTGCCATCTTTGGAATATAGACGAATCAGGGGCGACTTAATTTTAACTTATCAAATTCTCCATAATTATGTGGATCCTTCAATTTCCCCATTGTAAGATCGTCGTGCGGACAATGGCACCAGAGGTCATCATCTCAGTTTACAGACTCGTCTTGCAAGGAAAGATTGCAGAAAATATTTTTTTTCTAATCGAGTCGTGAATCCTTGGAATGCACTGCCCGTTGACGTTGTAGATGCTCCATCTATGAAGACATTTAAAATTAAACTAGATGACTTTTACGGTGATAAAAAATTTGTGTCAGCTTGATTAAGTATTAAATAATTGCTTAAATTTTAATTTCGTGTTTGGTCGTTTGGTGTAGACATTGAACAATAATTTATACGACTTTAATTGTTTCACATCCTTTATTTTTGAAAACGTTCTTTTATTTTGTCATTGTTTTTAGTTGGGGCAAAGGGCTCTGCCCAGGCCTTTTTGATAATAATAATAATAATAATAATAGTAATAACTACACAATTTATATAAATTATATATTTATTATTTTATATCTTATATAGAATACAGAGAGTGTTCGTATTATGTTCCGATGTATTTGTATTCAAAATGAAATTGTTGAACAAAACACCATAGAAATGAAATGAATATAAATTATAAATTCTAAAGTTTGGGAATATAATATAGATAGGTCATCCAACAGTTCTAACATTCAACAACCATTCAATTACAAACCATGATAAGGAGATTCCTGATCGCCTCTAACTAATAGTTTTTTTTGTCCCCCAGAGGAAGCTTCAACGAGGATGTACTTGAAGACGCCATCTCTGTCAATTTCAACAACGGGCACTTTCTCCAAACTGCTCATTACACTTTTAACACTAACTAGCGTAATGAAAACCCACAGCGAATAATAAGGTGAAATGCTTCGATTTTACTGAATATTAATTAACCGCACAAGAAGTTTGTCTTGCTGCACGAACAGTCACTGCCGATTTGCAACTTTGATAAAGTCTAAAAATTTTTCAAACGCTAAAAGTTAACTTGTGTTTTGATTTGACTGTTACGATGTTGAGGCGCGTAATAAACTTTAACTCAAAAAGCAACGCTATCAAATTTGAAAAGCCATTAATTTCAAATTTAACAAAACATTTTTGAAATATTCAAAAAATTTTGAAAACTACTAATCACATAATATAAAGCACGAACGTTAGCAACAACAAAACTGGAAAAATGGTTTAGCAAATAAAAGATTGTGTTCAGACAGTATCAAGATGAAATCTTTTCTTGTGTATCTTCAACTTATCACCCCTGGAAAACTTTTCTCCACAGATGTCACACTTGTAAGGTTTGTGGCCGGTGTGCAAACAAAGATGGCGGTCCCTGTTGGCTTTCTGTCCGAACAATCTCCAGCAAATTAGGCAGGCGTGTTTGTTGTGCACGCGTCGTATGTGCAGTTGAAGCTCGTTGCTGGTGGATGTGGTGTATGAACATTCACTGCATTTGTTAATAGCTGCTTCGTGTTGCTGTTGCTGCTGCTGATGGTGCGGCTGCTGCTGCTGCTGATGATGACGACGCTGATTTTTATGATGCTGTTTCTTGTTAGTTAATACAGTCTCAGTTGATGTGCTTAAGTTGATTGGCTGTTGTTGTTGTTGTGGCTGACTTTGCTGGTAAACATGGAAAACTTGTTGAGAAGATGATAGTTGCTGGAAGTTGTCATGATTGTTTGTTGCAAGTCTCTTTGAAACGTAAGCAGACCACATGAGATTAGAATAATATTCATAGATGTTACGAGGGCGGTGATGAAGACGATGAAGATGATAATGAATCAAATAAGGTAAATGGGAGTTTAATTGATAATGATGATAATAATGGTGGCTAGGATGATATAAATTATTCAAATTCATATACAAGTTATTATTTAAATAATTAATGTGGAAATTAGTTTTTAGATGATCATTTTTCAAACAAACAAGATCGAAAGATTTGTTACTATTGTACATGTCGATATTGTTACAGTTGTTTTTGTCGTTAATGTTGTCGATAATGTCATTGATGCTGTTGACCTTGTTGTTTTCGTGAATATTATTGCTGTCGATGTAGCTAGGGATCTCGTTTTGAGTATGACTGCTGTCTTTGAATTTCAATTTATTACAAATCTCATCATTAATGTTTAGTTTCTGCTTAGAAATCATTTCAACGTCTAAATTTGTTGTTAGAAAGTTGGAATTGGAATCACTGTGATCGATGTTGGTGTTGGTTCGGAGGTTGTTGCTGTTATTGTTGTTGCTGTTGTTGTTGCTTTCTACGACGCCAACCTCAACGACGTTAATGTTACCAGTATTGTTAATGTTGTTGTTATTGCTGCAGTGTTTTTTGTCGACGCCGTTGTGAAATAATTCCTTGCGCAGAAGAAATTGAATCATCGTCGTCTTTAACATTAACCACACTAAAAATTATAAAACTGGAAAAATTTATTTTCAATTCTAATTAATTATTCTACTGCTTCCTACTCCTTCGACGTTTCCAGAAGGTTCTCCTCCTTTATATAGTTTTCAAAAGACACCAAAAGTAAGGCTATTTGTTTAATTCAATTTACACACACACGCATAAATTTTGAAACACACGCACGCACGCAAGCACATACACACACATACACATGCACACACACACACACACACACACACACACATGCATTCACGCACAGGTATAAACGTTCCCTAACACGCAACCTTCTTACAACAAACTGACTAACAATTTAAAAAAAATAAGAAACCGTAATGCAAATACAAACACAACAAATATATATTAAAATACATACAACAGTATAATTAAGGACCTGTATACACACATTCACACATACACGCGTGCACACATACGATACACAATATATACATAATACAAGTATATTTTTTAAGGTATTTGTTGGTATATCTGTATATATGCATGTTTATTTGGGTGTACGTGGGTGTACGTGTAAAAATTTAAATTTGTGCGAATGTGACGACGCGTGTGCGCGCGCGTGTGTGTTTTTGTGTGTGTGCGGCAAGTTTGTGTGTTTAGTAGATGAATTGATTCTTTTGATCCCTGCATTTTGCCGGTCGACGCAACTACTACTACTACTTTCGATTTGACATATGCTACTGACGCTACTATCACCACCAACACTACCACCACGACTGCTACTTACTCCTACTACGGCTAAAATTACCGCTACTATTACTATCACAGTCAACCAGCATCGATAGCGACTAGAATACTCAGAATACTTATTTTTGTTATGTAATTGTTACTGTTAATAATTTTTCACGCTGCTTGGGCTACTATGGTTTATTGGACTTTGTTTACGCAAAGTTTATGGATTATTGGACTTTGTTTACGCAATTGGTGGTAAAATACTAACCGATATTTCAATTGCTACTTCTGCTACTATTTTTTACTACTTTGAATATAATAAAATATTACTGAAAAACTCTCGTGAAATGTTTCCTGTAATTATGTTACTGCTACTTGTTTTTAATGATGTTTGTGATAAAATATCCGTTTATTTAGTAAAATATCCAATGTTATTATTACTAATATTAATTCAGAAATTCACGATCAACTCATTTAAGCAAACTTGAAGAAGCAAAAGCAGGTCGAACAGCCGAAAAACCTCAAATTTTGGAAAAATTCCAATCTTTAGAATTATAAACAAGTTATTGAGAAAATGACTGTAGGCGATTCACATCTATCCAACAATTCTGAATCGAGATCAAATTTTATCTCCTGTTCAAATTTGGATGACTTAACCGCTATGATGGTCAAAATAAATTTTCCGCTAAAAACTATCAACCATTACTCTAATGGAATCCCAAAAAATTAAAAGCCTAAACGGATTTTGCACCGTTTGGCTATTCGGCATTGAAAATTTTCGAAGCTGAAACCGAATGTCGAGTTTTGGCCGATAATTCGGCCAACCCGAGTAGTCGGGTGCGTCTCTATTTTTACTAAGATTTACTACAATAATAAGCATTGCTACCTACGTGACTACATCTACTGTTACTAACACTACAGTAGCTACAATTTTTATGACTACTAACATTACTAATCAAAGACAATTACTACTATTCCTATTATTAGGTATCAATCTAACAACTACTACAAAAGTAACTGACGCAATAGTTAAACGACAACTACTTCTACTACTGCTATAACACGACTACTA
>NW_008705459.1:3917338-3933084 GCF_000326865.2 Helobdella robusta | reverse complement strand
CATCACTAACCTTCTCCTCCTCATCACCATTTTCCTCATCCTCATCATCATCCTCCCCATCTCCACTACTAACATCGTCATCGTCGTCACTACCATTATTTTGTCATAATTATCATCATCATCATCATCATCATCATCATCATCATCATCATCATCCATATTTTTATTTATATCAATATCACCACCACCATCATCATCATCATCATCATCCATATTTTTATTTATATCAATATCACCACCATCATCATCATCATTATTATCATCATCGTCGTCGTCCTCGTCGTCATCATCATCATTCACATACTCTAATCATCTTTATCATCATAGCCTTAATCATCCTCATTATTATTAATATTATCACTTGTTATCATCATCACAAACAGCACATTCATTCAATGTAGAATTTTTTTAAATTTCTGAAATTTTAGTTAATAAAATTACTAATGTAATAAATGTTGTTGTTGTTATTATTATTATTGTTGTAACTATTCGTCAACATGTAAATGTTAGTGTTGTTGTAATTATCTTTAGTATTGTAGCTATTTGTCAGCATGTTATTGCTGTAATTATTATTATGATTATTATCCTCATAATAAACATAACATAATAAAAATAATTGGGGAGGATTTACGACTACGAATGAAAAACGCTAAAGGGAAAAGATCAACTCTGCAATAGGCTTAAAGCTACGCTGCACTAGATTGGTAGATTGGACACAACAGTTCATTGGAAGCTGGAAATTCTCAGACGCTTCGTTCCAACTCAAATAACCTTTGAACACCGTACCTACAATATTTCACCGACCTGGATAGGGAACATTCTGGACCGTCTTGTAACAGAAAAGGTAAAAGATTGGTTATCTCTACCGATAAGCAGCTGTGTCTCCAGCGAGGATGCGATTGAAGTGCTCGACACTTTTGAAATCTCACCAATAGGTTTTTATTTATCTTCTATCAATGTAAAACGAACTGATCAATTTCGACATTGTCTTATTAATAGTGTCATATCGTCATCATACGCTCTATACTGTAACGGAAAAACGCGTGAACCAACTTTTTAAACTACCCTATCATCATTTTACTCATTCCAAAATGACGGATTATGAGAGCTAGTTTGATTTTTTTTATTTGTTTTTAATCATTTTTATATTCATCATCAGTTTTCGACCATTGAAAGAGTTCTCATTATTGTAACAATTTGTCAGCATGATATTGCTGCTGCTGCTGTTGTTGTTGTTGCAATTATTATCATTGTACAACTTGTCAACATATTAATGTTAATGTTGTGGATTTTCGCATTAGTGGGTTGATGGTATGGGTTTGGTCATTGTTGTTATTAATGTTATTGCAGTTGTTGACGTAGTTATTATTATTCTAGTGTTGTTTCAGTTATTTTCATTGTTGTTATTGATGTTGTTGATGAAAAAAATGAGTCTATTGTTTGTGTGATTTTAAGTGTTAATTGTTTTATTAATGTCACGGCTGCTATTGTTATATTTATTATTGTTGTTAATGTTGCTGTTTTTATTATTTTTTTGTTATTTATTATTATTGTTTATGTTGTTTTTGCTCTACGCTTGGTGCATGCACAGAATTTATTTTTGAGAACTTAAATATAGATCACTAATTGAAATAATAAAAACAGAGTTACTTACAATCACACACACACACACACACCACACACACACACCACACACACACACACACATACATTCACAGGCTCGCAAATAAAATAGTTAAGTAAATAAAGACATATTCATACATACATACATGCATACTTCTATACAAAAACACACACATACACACACACACACACATGCACTCAAACAAACAAACATACAAATAAACAAACATACAGATAAACAAACATACATACAGTACCACATATATTATGTAGAGATAGAATATAAATGAAACTCGACAAACTCACCCTTCTCAATCCCTTCATAAACTACAACGTTAAAAAACCAACAAAAAAAAATAAAAAAATTATTATTAAGATTATTAACTTCAAATAATTAATTATTAAATACTTTTATTCTTTTTATTATTTTTTAATAACTATTACAGAATCAAAATATAACATACAACAAAAAATAAACTTTAATATAAAACCATTTGTCAAACAATTAAAATTAATTATATATAACTAAAAAATATCTATATATATATAGATGCAATTATTGATGAAAATCACAGCATGTTCCGCGTTAGTTAGCTTCCTATTAATTTTTCACACATACATACAAACATACATACAAACATACATACATACATACATACATACATACATACATACATACATACATACATACATACATACATACAGACATACATACATACAGACATACATACATACATACATACATACATACATACATACATACATACATACATACATACATACATACATACATACATACATACATACATACATACATACGTACATACAAACGAGTTTATCCTTCGGAACTGGGCGGAAGCTTACACTTTGATATCGTTTAAATCATCCCCATTTTATCGCCTTAGTCATCATCTTCCTCATCATCGTCGTCATCTTCATCATCATGATTATCATCATTATTATTACTATTATAAAAAACATCTTCATCGTCTTCATCGTTGTCATGTTACAGTCTTCATAAAATAATTTAAATGTACTTCGTCATCTTTTTTTCCTCATCACGATCATTACTGATACCATCCTCACCGTCATCACCATCATAACCACCACCACCACCATCATCATCATCATCAAGGACAAAAGCAATCACAATCAAAATCACCATAATCATCGTCATCATTTTCATCATTTAAAGAGCCTAAAAAAATGATATAAAGAATAAGAATGATAATCATCGTCGATTTTGTCATCATCATCATCATCATCGTCGTCGTCATCATCATCATCCCCACCACCATCATCATCATCAATCTGACCGGGAAGCTAACAAGAGGCGTTACAATGGGATAATACATCTGCCTTTTGTCAACTCTTAGCACCATTATCGTCGTCGTCATCATCATCCTCAACTGCATCGTCGTCATCTTCTTCCTTACCATTGTTGCCTTCATCATCATCTTCATCATCATTGACATTGTCGTGATTATTTTTAACATCATCTGATATGCTTATTCTCATCATTTTTTTGTATTTTATTATTAAGATTATTATCATCTGACTGCAAATTTATCTAATATGATAGTCACTTCAACCATCGCCAACATCAAAATCATCATCATTGTCATTATTATTATCATCGTCATCATTACAATCACGATAAAAACAGTTGATCTTCATCGATAATCATCATTTTGATCGTAATGACAAGGATTTACCATCTTCATCTCAATCATTTCAATCATCTCAATCCTGTTTAACATCATCATCTTAATCATCACGGTCACGATTATCATCGTTATCACCAAAAATATTATCATTTCACTTCTCTGATCATCTGGTATCTCACCATCAATATATCATCATCACTATCAATTTATCATCATCGTCGTCGTCATCCTCATTATAATCATCATCTTCCTCATCGTCAAAAGCATCACCCCATAACTTAACTCAGTTTAAATGAGCGTCAAAAAAGCATTTAAACAGACAGGCGATCGAATAAAAATTTTCTTATTCTACTTTAAAAAATTCTGGTTATTTTTCCGAATAATTTTTATTTAATTGTTAATTATTTTTCAAAGTCTCGATTCACGACAAACACCATTTTTTATTTCATCGTAATTTTTGTACTTATATCCTTTTCAAATAAACTTTATTTTACAGTTCACCGTTTAATTAAACGATAATATTCTTTCTAAAATATCAAAAAATTATCGATTAATTGATTAATTGATTAATAATTAATTACAGAATAAGAAAAAAAATAATTAAATTAAAATTGGACAGCTGGTTTAATGAAATAGATATATATTTTCGTTGAAAAAAAGATAAGAAAAGTACAACAAAATGCTTCAAAGCTAGAATCGATTATACGAAAAAATAAAGATTAACTCGATCGAACTTATGGAAGTCTGTTTCTCTGTGTTTACAGTAAATAATCTTTATCTCTCACTCTCTCTTTCTTGCTTTCTTTCTTTCTTTCTTTCTTTCTTTCTTTCTTTCTTTCTTTATCTCTTTCTCTCTACCAATTCTTTCTTGCTATTTTTCAAAAAAATGTTAATGCTAACGTAAAACTAGCTAATAATCTTGTCTGACACACACACACACAGCCACACAAACACACACACACAGCCACACACACAAATACATACACACACACGTACACAAACACACACATCTACAGCCACACACAACACACGCAATACACCACACAAATACAAATACACAAACATATATACACTGTCACAAAAATACGCTTAAAATAATTTGCAATAATATAACAATACATAGATAATAGAAGCAAACATACAAACACACATGCAAATAAAGACACACGTAGAGTGACAAAATGATATAACATAAAAAATGTGTGTTAACTTGAAGTTAAAATATTTAATGAAATCTGTGAAAATCTTATGAAACGAGCAATTAATTTATAATATTTACACATAATCAACGTCAGCTGAAGAACGCTATAGATCAACACTTACAAAATGAATTAATGAAACAATGTTAAACCGTGCATAATTTATTATCAGCCAATTAATTTTTTCTTCAAATCAATGCAAAAATAATTATTAAAGGCTAACAAAATTTATATATCCCATCAGAAATATGGCGACATATATCAACGCAAACAATTTTAATGCACTTTAGCAATCAATTCAACATAAACGAAGGAATAAAGCGTTAAACAACCATGTGAACTTACATACAAACTTTAATAAACATACATGCCAAAAAACAAACATGCATATAAGACATACAAAAAAAAACAAACGGACAGACAAACATACAAAAATACAAAATAATAACAAGCATACATAGAAAAATTCAGCTATATGCGCCAAAATACCAACTATACGTGTACAAACACAAGCCTACAAATAAACAAACATGAGTAAATACAAACAAACATGCATGAATAAATACAAACAAACATATATGCAAAAAATACAAACATACATTCAAAAAGACAAACAAACCTACCAACCATCCATACAATCATAAATAAAAACATACAAAAAATTAAATCGAACAGAAACATTGTAGAAACATATTCTTTTGCAGATTCAAACGTGAATTGAAATAAAATTGTTTTCAAGTTTTCCAATGAAAACGTCTGCAGATCTTAAAATTTGCATTACTTGAACTCCGTGAAAATTTTTTTTTAAACAAACAATTCGCTACTGAATATTTGATATTCTTGGATGAAAATATGAATATTCATCTTGTATCATCATTATCATCATCATCGTCGTCGTCATCACCATCATCATTATTATCATCCTCATCGCCTTCGCCATCATTACATACACACATACTTACATATATATCTAAACACTACATAAATCTATTGGTGTAGATCATTTTATGGTTATAATATCATAGGCTAGTCAAGACAGGCTGAATTGACTGGTGCAAATTGTTGATGTTGATGTTGTTGGAAAATTATTTGTTGGAATTCAATATGGCGTTCTTGAGGCTGTTGATGGAAATGTTGATGATGATTTTGTTGTTGTTGTTGTTGATATTGTTGATGTAGTTGTTGTATGTCGTATGCATAGAATTCGCCGTTAACAACGTAATTAATGTTGTTATTCATGTTGTTGTTGATGTCAGGTAACTTGAATGGATCAATTTTAGTGTTGTTGATGTTATAGAAGTTGCAGCTGACATTACATGTTGTGTAAGGATATGGCAAGTTATAAGGCAAATAATATAGAAGTTGTTGATGTTGTTGTTGATGTTGTTGTTGATGCTGTGTTGTTAGTGGGTAGTCAATTTTCATTGCTTCTTTATTGATAATTTGTGATGTCTTGCTATGCAAGTGGTATTGTGCATGTTGTTGATTTGGTTGGATTTGTTGTTGTAGTTGATTAGTTTGTAGAGGTTGATGGTTGTCATATGGTTTGGTGCAACAAAGCAAGTTGCTATTTATAGGCTCGTTTTGCGAGTGGGATTGATGTTGTGGTTGTTGGTAAGCTGGTTGCTGCCAGGATTGGTTGAAAAAATCGCCAACATGTTGATGAGAATTTTCAACGGACCCAGCAACAAACAAACCAGAGTTCTCTTCAAGTTTCTTCGAATCATAGCTGTAGGAAGGCATCCAAACTGGATTTGCAAATTGTGCGTGGAGAGTCGGCTGCACATCTGCCTGCACAAGGGAAGGTTCGAAAATTCCTCGCTGAGCCTCGGCGGAGTTGTGCACGATGAATGGAGTGATCATCTGTTTGAAGAGAGGAACTCCTTCCACTCTCAACCGCTGAGCGGCTGCCTTGTCTGATGCCATTTTTAAAAGTTTCTTGAAGCGAGCTGGGATATCTTTGATGATGACTTTGTTCACTGGCTTGGATGGCGTGCATGTGTTTGTTGTGGTGGTGCTATAAATATTGGTAGTAGTACTTCTGGAAGTAGCATTAGCGGTAATAGAGGCAGCTGTAGTGGTGGCTGGAAAAGTAGTTGCAGCTTCAGTAGTGGAATTACAGTCAGTGGAATGTAGTGCAGTTGTCGTGTTTGGTTCAACTTCCATGGTTTCATCATTCTCCTCATCAGTGTAATCGTTAGCATCATTCTCATTATCATCGTCGATATTTCTATTATTTTCGTCATCGTCATTTTCATCATCATCAATGTTGGCGTCATTATTATTGTCATTTTTAATATTATTTTTATTATTATCATTATTAATGTCATGTTTGATGTCTTTTGTGAAACTTTTATTATCTACAAACTGATCACAAGACGTCGTGATGGTGTTATTGTCATCAGCAATGTCGTCTGAAAAATGCTGTTGCTGTTTTTCGTGATGTTTCTCAAGCTGTTGCTGATGTTGATGTTGTTGTTGATGTTGTTGTTGTTGTTGTTGTTGATGTTGTTGTTGTTGTTGTTGATGATGTTGTTGTTGATGATGTTGTTTCACTACAATTCTTCCAGCGTTTTCGATCTTGCGCTCCTAAAAATTTAATCAACGTTCACGTTAGACGAAATGACAAAATAACATGCAGTCCTTAAAAATATTATCAATATACGAATCAATAATTAAATCTACCCAGACAACACAACAATATATACAAAATTTTTTTCTCTCTTTCTTTCTCTTTCTTTCTCTCTCTCTTTCTCTTTCTCTCTCTCTTTCTCTTTCTCTCTCTCTCTCTCTCTCTTTCACACACACACACACACACACACACACACATAAACACACGCACAAAAACACACACCAGCAAGTGAAAATTTTAGCATGAAAATTTTAGTGCAGATCGCTTAGATATTTCGTAACAATACAGTTAGCGTGCTTAAGTCTGCATCGTCGCATTCAATCACATCATTACATTTTTGCACACCTATAATTAGTGTTATTGCTGTTATTGTTGTTGTTGTTGCTGTGACGATTGCAATTATCAATTTTGTTGTTCTTAAATTTTTCTCTATAAAATTTTATTCTTTTTTTTTCATAAAAATAATAATGCCATTACTACTACTACTACTACTACTACTACTACTACTACTACTACTACCTCTACTACTACTACTACCTCTACTACTACTACTACTACCACCATCACCACCACCACACTACTACTACTACTACTACTACCACCATCACCACCACCACACTACTACTACTACTATTACTACCACTACTACCACCACACAGTAACTACTACTACTAATATTAAAACTACTACTGATAATAAAATAATCAAGATTTTTAACTTTTTAAACTAATGAATTTTTGTGGAAAGCTCTCTTTTTGGACAGCAGTAGTGTGTGTGCTAATGGTTAGCCTAACCAAAACAACCACTTTTTTGCAGCCACTACGGTTGTTGCCGCCACCACTACTACTGCCATTACTACCAGTACTATTACTGTTTCTTCCAGTAATACTGCTACTGCCACAGGCGCAGCTAAAAATATTTTGTGTGGGAACATAAATTTGTTTAAAAAGTTGGCGATTTTTTTTCATGTTTTGGTAAGTTTTGCTATTAAAATTACTTGTTTTGCTCATAGTTTTACAATTTTAATGGCATGTGGACGCTGAAACAGCTTCCTGTCAAAAATTTTTTATCCATTTTGTTGAATGTAGACTCAACCCTTGCTGAATTACTATTGTGGGGGGCTTCAACCCAAAGCCACACCTTGGCAACGTCTCTGGCTGCCACTGCTCTGTTGCTACCATTCTAATACGTGTGTGTGTGCGTGTGCGTGTGTGTGTGTATGTGCGAGTGTGTATGTGCGTGTGTGTGTCTAAGTACAACCCGCTGTTAAATGTTTCTGCCGTACAAAGCTGTGTCATTTTGAGTCTAATAATGGTTCAGCGCGCAGAAATGAACGCAATAAATATGAACGCCATGAACGTCACATCTTAGTTTAATTTCGTTATTGTGTTTTTCTCTATCTCTCTTGCACTCTTTTTGTTGCTACTTCTGCACTTTTTCTTTTGCCTCTCTCCAATCTTTCTGTTTCTCTATATTGCCCGTTTTTTCTGTTTTCTTTTTCTTACTCTCCTATTTTTTAAATAAAAGGTACTCTTTTTTGACAGCAGTAGTGTGCTAATACTAGCCTAGCTAAAACAACCCCCTTTTTGCAGTCTCTACGGCTTTTGCTGCCGCTGCTGTTACTGCTAGTACCATTACAGTTTCCACTAGTACTACTGCTACTGCCAGTGGCGCGGCTAAAAATTATTTGTCTTTTTATCTTTTTACTGTATTATTTTTTATGGTTCTCCTTCTGGTGCTGCCTCTGCTGAAACTTTGTTTTCTTTTCTCATTTCTGCGGCAATTTTTTATAATTTTTGTTATTTCCATTCTTAAATGTTTGTCGTTTAATTAAAACAAGAAAAAAAATCAAGATAACAAGTCAAATATGTACTTTTGGGTGATGTTGTTGTTGATGTTGTTGTGACAGTTGTTGCTGTTGATGTTGATGTTGTTGCTGTTGTTGATGTTGTTGCTGTTGATGTTGTTGTTGATGTCGCGGTCGACAATGTTGCGGATGGTTGTTGTGATTAAATGCCATCTGTTTATATTGTTGATGTTGTTGTTGCTGCTGTTGCGAAAATTTGTCGCATTGTTGATAAGCTGCTGGCTGGCAGGGTAACATGTAAGACATTGTCAACATATTTTGAGGATCTGAATCAAGAGAGTTGTAAAAAATATCAATAATACAACTGCTGCTGCTACTACTACTGCTGCTACAACTACTACTATTGCTACTACTACTTCTACTACTAATAATACTACTAATAGTAATAATAATAATAATAACAATAAAAATAACAATAATAAAAGAATAATATGTAAAACAAAGACTAACGAAGCCCACGAATGAGTCAGTTACTTATAACAGACAACACATTGCGGCGAAACAATAACTATACGAAAATTCTATAAATTGATTAAGCAGTTTTTATTTTATTTCTTTAATTTACCGTTTTTTCGTTCATTAAATTATTTTTCCCATTTATTTGTTCAATCAGTCGTTCATTCATTCATTCATTCATTTATTCATTCGTTCGTTCGTTCGTTCGTTCGTTCGTTCGCTCGCTCACTCACTCACTCACTTATTCATTCATTTATTCATTCATTCATTCCTTCATAGGTTCATTCACCTGTGAAACATTTTACAAATACTGCCTAGCTTGGTTCTCAAACCTTTTATGTCGTTGAGACACCTACGATATGGATCTCATTACAAATGAAAATATAAAAATTATCTTTTGAACAGCCCTATCGATAAAACATTCCTACATATTTTACATTTATTTTGAATGAGTGAATGAATTAAGGAATGAATGATTGAATAAACGCATGCTAAAACTACTAAAAGAATGAATGAATGAATTAATGAATAAATAAATAAACAAACGAATGAATCAATCAATGAACGAATGAATGGAGGTGTGCTATAATGAACAAACGTTTGAATGAACAGTTTATTATTTACAATGAGCAAACGAATGAACAAATAAACAACTAGATAAATGAATGAATGGACGAATTAACGAATGAACGAGCGAACGAACGAATAAATGAGTGACTGAATGAACAAATACATGAATAAGTGAATGAATAAAAAAATAATTAAATGAATAAAAAAATGAATAAATGAAAGATTGGATAGATGGACGAGTTAATTAATAAATAAATAATTTTTATTATTTTAACGAGCAAACACACATACAGATGACACAAATGATTCAATAGCAACAACGCTCAAACAATTGAGCAGTAAAATAATTGCTTGCACATACACATCACACGCACACGCAAATATGTAATTTATACGGTTATGAATTTCATTTGAACAGTTGTAACAATGCTATTATTTCAAATAGAAAATTAGGTGAGAGTAAAATCACATATCTACTCATTCATTCATTCAAGCATTTATTTATTTACCTATGTATTCATTCATTTATTCATCCATTCACTTATTTATTAATTCATTCACTTATTTTTTCATCCATCCATTTCATTCAATCAATCTTTTATCAACCATTCAATCATTTATTCATCTAAAGTTCAATCAATCTTTGATAATTATGTTATTTGGATGTATCGTAAAGAAACTCTTTAATTTATTTGACGTCTTGTAAAATCAACCTCAATCAAATTTATTTTGATAATAAGTTTAGGTAAAATAAAGGATATCATAAAATATGCAATCAATCATCTAGAATGTATCTATTGAATGTAAAATGATAGATGGTGAGTATGGGGAATAGATATCAATGATAATTGAAGATGATAATAATGATAATGATGATGACAGTGATTACTTATAATAACGATGATAATAAAGATGATAACAATGATGATAACAACAACAACAACATTAACAATGTTAATAACATTTATACTGCTATAAATAGACAATGAAATATAATTAAACAAGGTAATAAAAAAAAGGAAATATATCTCACAAAGCTTAAAGGAATTGAATTCATTGACACCATCTGTAATGTTGCCTACTTAGTTCAGTCAGTTTTAATTTAATTTCACAGTCGATACTATTCCACGTGTAGGTTTTTTAAACACAGACATACAAAAAGATACAAAGTTTTCATACAAATGTATGTATCAGCTAAAAACATATACAAATTTACAAACAAACTTATTTACTAGTGTACACAAACATTGAAACTTATATACTAATTATAATATATACAAACATACATACAAATTTATACAAATTTGCACACACATTTATGCAAACTTATATACAAACTTAGGCGCGCACACACACAAACACACACACACTCACGCATACACACACCACACACACACACACACACATGCACGAAAGTACCATACATTTGAAAAATAACTGATCTAGAGAAGTTTGGAGCAGACGGCTTCGAACTCGGGTCGCACGTCACTAAAACATGACACACGCAACCTAAAACCTAATCTAACTTTACAACTTTAAACATATAAAAGAAAAAAAAACCCAATAACATCAACAATGACAACAATAACACAATAACATCCATAAAATGTTACTTAAAATATGAAAATAATAGAAATAATATACATAATATAATTCAATTGTGTCGATATTAAATTAAGCATACTGAGAAATTGATAGTAATAACAAAATAATAATAATAACAATAATATAATTAATAGAAACAATTATAATGATAATATTAATAAAATAATGAATTGATAATTAAATTAACGCAATTAATTTAAATAATTATAAATAAGCAGATGAAGAAGTCATGAAAGAGTAATAATTGTAACAGTAATAGTAATAACAACAATAATCATAATAATAACTACAACAGCAGCAGCAGCAACAACAACAACAACAACAACAACAACAATAATGACACACGATACTAACTCATGTAAGTTTGAACGCGCAATTTTTTTAAGCAAAAAAGTAATTATTCCATTGGAGATGGACAGAAAAGTTCCATCGGATTGTGTTTTATTACTCGGCCTGCTATGCAAATACGTACATCTACACGTGTTACCTTGTAGCATTTATAAGTTATACGTATACACGCATTTGAATAAATAACTCCAAATATACATATACACGCCCATAAACATAAACAACACACACACAGAACAGACAGACAGACAGACACACACAGACAAAAACACACAGACACACACAGACAGACAAACACAGACACACACACAGACACACACAGACAGACACACAAACGCAGATAAATATATTTATTTATTTATTCGTATTTATTTATATCTAGGTGTGTTTTATATTCTTTTGTTGATTTAATTTATGAGAATGCAAATGCCTGTGTTACAATATTGCTGATTTATTGATGAAAGGACGTATGTAGGTATGCGCGTGTGTGTGTGTAATGTTAGTTATAAATATATATATTATTATATTATTATATAATATATATATATATATATTAATAAATACATATATATATATACATACATACATACATACATATGTATATATATAGATACATACATCGGTAAGTTTAGACATTTTGTTGTAGGTGCATATTTTGATGATTTCTTTCAAAGTTATCAGATCATTACCTATCTCATCCAACTTTTCCAACTTCAAAAAGATAGATTACATACATTGCAGACTGTAAATTTTTACTATTCTTTAAAAATTTAGAATCTTACAGGTGCAGAATCCGTTACGATAACCATCATTCCATTAAAATGTTTATTATTATTATTATTATTAGGAACAAAAAAATGAATAAAACATCAATGTTCTTTTAAAACCACATCGATAAAAGTTACATAAATTAAATGACTTTTTCACGATATGAATAAAAAAGAATTTAAAAAAAATAATGAAAAAAAATGATTTATCTATATACAGGCAATATTTCTCAACACTAACACACCCAAACAAACACACCAACTTATACATACAAAAGTACAAAAACATATACATGCACTATAAAATAAACGTGTATAGTATACATACACTATAACGCACTTAACATATCTTCAAGATCACACAAAACGGAAATAACACACACTTAAGTGTGTATGTGTACACTGTACAGGTGTATATGTATAAATATGTATGTCTGTATGTCTGTATGTATGTATGTCTGTATGTATGTATGAATGTATGAATGTATGTATGTATGTATGTATGTATGTATGTATGTATGTATGTATGAATGTATGAATGTATGTATGTATGTATGTATGTATGTATGTATGTATGTACGTACTTACGTACGTACGTACTTACGTACGTACGTAGGTACGTATGTATGTATGTATGTATGTATGTATGTATGTATGTATGTATGTATGTATGTATGTATGTATGTATGTATGTATGTATGTATGTATGTATGTATGTATGTATGTATGTATGTATGTATGTATGTATGTATGTATGTATGTATGTATGTATGTATGTATGTTAAAACCAAATCGTGATGAATGACACCAAACAGTCAAACATCTGATTAAAAGGGTTAACACTTTAATGTATCTTTAGTCTCACACGTCGGCGTTTAAATTAATATTTTCCGACACACAAACACGCAGAAATCGCTGCAACAAACACGAGATGTGGTTTATTGCAAAAAAGAACTCTCTGTTGTCACCTGACCGAACACCAACCATTTTACACAATGTTTTAATAAATTTTGAAGTATTGGGGTCCATGGGTCCAAGGACCTCGATACATATTGGCAAAAAGTCCAAGGAAGGCAGGGCGTGTTCATATTTTTTGATTTTTTCGTCCGATGCCCTGATTGCAGCCACACCACATTCTTTGCTGGTAAGGTGAACGTAGCGCTCGGCCAAGGTACCAGGAACCGTAACATCCCAAGCCAAACATTTACCAGCTCTCCAGGGAGTAAGAGTAAGCTCTCCATCTGGCATTTCATCTTGCACTGAAATGCCAGATGGTTCCTTCAAAACAGGAATAGAAGCTTTAGAAAAAAGCCGGCAAATGTAATCATTCAAAGCTGAATGACGAAGTTGACGGCCTCCACCTAAACGGCAAACCAAACCATGATGACCAAATTGGTCCGCCTCCGCGCCGCAACGACACAGATATTTATTTTGTATACTTAGGCCAAGTCTGAAACCAACGGCAAATCTAACAGACTCGTCATCGAGTCTGGTGCCTACGGAAGTGTTGGGCCACGACCTCAACCAACCACAACTAACATCACTAGTTGCAGCCAATAAGCGGGCGAAGGAAGAAGCACCGACACCAGAAGACAGAAGTTCATGAAAAGTCTTCTTATATTGCTCATCTAAAATTTGAGCTTGTGAAGGGCTTTCAGGTGTGGTCGGCAGTGGTGGGATGTCACAGCAGCAACAAAATCGGCAAAGCAAGGCGGACTGGAGGTCAAGAGTGGCAGCGGCAGAAGATTTATAGACGATTGGTGCCAACTGAACCACACTGAGTAACCCCAGACCACCATACCGCACCGGCAGCTGAGCCTGGGACCAGCCACTGTCAGTCAAATGAACATTGCAAATGGCTGACAAGGCGGTACGCAAAACATCATCAAATCTGCCCAACAACGATGGGTTAATGTAGCTGGATGTACGAAGAAAATACATCATTTTGGGCAAACTGAGGGCGCTTCGGACAATAATCAGGGCGTCGTGGACGAAAAGATGAGACACTCATTCGAGGGCGAACTTAAGTTCTGAAAACTTTTTATCAAAAAATTTAATTTGGGAGTCCCAGTGGATCACCCTGTTGCAGTGGTCCCAGTGGATCACCCTGTTGCACGTCCTCGGACGATTCAACCACCCAGGTGTGATAGCCAAGCGAAGAAGCGAGGCGTAAGCAGAATGGCAGAAATTATATATTCTGGGGCAGAAACATTTGACGGCCTCCAGCATTGAATCTCTTCTCATGGCGTTGAAGGCATTTTTAAAATCAATTTTTAGAAATCCCCATTGATTGGGGAGGTCTGTGACCAATTTTCGAACGGCGTGAACGGCGGCCTCAGCACCTCCTTTCACGCCAACGCCCAATTGAACCGGGTAAAATTTGGCTCTCATTTCATCCATTACCAGGTTCAAAGCACATTTGCTCGCCAATCTACGCCAACAGTTACCAACAGCGATTGGCCTAACTCCTCCATCTTTTTTGTTCAAGGCTATCAGGCGGCCTCCAAAAAAAAAACGGCAAACCGTGGGTGGACAGGCGCCCGACAGAACCAAATTTATAAAATTCGTTAGGGAATTTAATAGGTCGTCAATTGGCAGGGGGCCGGAAAGTAGGTCTTTGAGATGCTGAGGACGCAAACCGTCGAGACTCCCGGATGAGCCATTTCCAAAAGACCTTATGGCCTTGAGCACCTGGGTGGAAGAAACGCAACCACTTGTTGGTTCCTGCGCAGGAAAAGCACGCCTGTCAGTTGGTGTTTTTGGATGTATGAACCGTAGTTTTTCTAAAGTTTCAGGCGTGTTTCCTGCCAGGCCCTCGGGCGAGCAGACGAGTCTGACGGCTGCTGAAACGTTTCCCTGCTCTATGCAAGAAGACACCGCATTTATCCACCGGTCAGGGTTGTGGCCGCGTGGATTTGCGTTGATGTGGTTTTCAAAACCCGAGAGCAGGGATGTAACCTCAATCGTGGAGTATTCGGACAGGCGCTTGTTAATCTGGTTGCCTTGGTTGAC
>NW_008705459.1:3897433-3917288 GCF_000326865.2 Helobdella robusta | reverse complement strand
ACAACAACAACAACAACGACAACAACTACAACACGACAACAACAACAACGACGACGACAACAACGACAACAACATAAGATTCACCCTTAATCCAAATGAACTTAAAATATTGTAGCGCTGTTATGTTTATCATATAATACAAAAAATAATTAACAGCAACAACAACAAAAACAACAAAAGTAACAGCGACGAAAACAACAACAACGATGATGACCATAACAATAACTACAACTTTACGTGGTACCTCCCAATTAGCTTAACATAACCACACTAAATTTCGATCAACAGCAGCATCTTACTGCTACACACACAACTAAGCATAAACATAGCAACAACAATAACAACACAATAACCCTACTAACACGTAGAAGCTCACAACAACTACAACAAACAACAAAAGCTATTCCTACTATAACTACTACATCTACTACTACTACTTCTACTTCTGCTACTACTACTACTACTACTACTACTACTACTATTACTACTACTACTATTACTAATATTACTACTACTACTACTACTACTACTACTACTACTACTACTACTACTACTTTTACAACAACTACTAATACTATAACGTACTCATTCTACTACTACTACTACTATTACCTTCCCAAAAATACTACTACTATTACTACAAATACTTTTAAACCCTATCGACCGGTCTGCATGTCTCTCATTCACATTGTGCAGCTAATAAATCTTTAAAACAATACCGCAATACAAAGATATACATACATTAACATATATATATATATATTTATATATATATATATTATATATATATATATTAAACATATATATATATATATTTATTGTTGGTTGATCAATATAAATTATAATTTATTACAACCATCTAATAATTAGTTAGGACAAAACAACTTTTGGAACTTTGTAAGTATAACATAAATCAAGCAACTGAAATAGATATAGCTTTTTACAGACCAACAAAACGCCACACGTGCAAATACACACACAAACACACAGACACAAACATATGCTCAAATACAAATGCGTAAAAACAAAAACACACGCATTATCAACAAACCAACACACACCCCACCCATCATTATGTTAACCTTATAGATGTGCAGCTAAGTGGTCTCAAAAAGTCTATAGATTAGACAAGATATATTGTATATATATATATATATATATATATGTTGGTAATAGACCATAATTTTTACAATATTTTTGTCGCAGAACTTCGAGTAAATGTTGGTAATAGACCATAATTTTTACCAAAAAATTTTAGTGAGAAAAATCGAAAAAACGAACTACAAACATATTAACGCCAAACATTCGGTAGAATTTATAGAATATTGTAAAAATATATATATATATATATTTACATATACATGTATTTACATATATAAATATATACAGTCTGAACCCAAAATACATATATATTACACACCAAACAAACACACACACACAGTTTACGTATATTTAAACATTAACACAATTGCATTTATTTTGTATTTGGTCTGATAAATTTATTTTCAAACAAATAAATAAAATATTTAATTAAAAAAAAAAAAATATTGACGACTGTTAAAGCATCAAGACTCTCAATCATTCCTAGACTTTATTGTCTACTTCGGATCGTTGTCATCATCCTGTCATCGTCAGCCTTTTCATAACCGTCATTACTATAATCAGATAATCATCACCATCATCGTCGTCGTCATCATCGTCTTCATCATCGTCGTCATCGTCGTCATCATCATCGTCATCATCATCGTCATCATCATCGTCGTCGTCAAGGCATTCATCGTGTACCATATTTTATTTAATTCGTTAGAAGTAGCAAATGAAGTGTGACGAATGTGTGTGTGCGTGCGTGTGTGCGTACGTTTGTTTGTGTGTTTGTGCATGTGAGTGTGTGTGTGTGCTTGCCGACATTATTTGTGTTATTGCCTTTTTGTCATTGTTGATGTTATTGTTTATTTTAATTAATGAATTTACTTTTTTTTAATGTTGTTATTATTTCATTTTCAGTAAACATAGTAATAATAATAAAAATAATAAAAATTCAATAATAATAATAATAATAATAATAATAATAATAATAGTAGTAGTAGTAGTAGTAGTAGTAGTAGCAGCAGTAGCAGCAGCACTAGCAGAGGTAGTGGTATAGTTGTCTGGTATTATTGTCATGGAAGTTGTCTCAATTTTATTTACAAATAATTATAATTAAAAGCTTTTATATATTGTCATCATAGATGTATGTATATGTATGTTTGAATGTGTGTACATGTGTTTGTGTATGTACGCGCGCGTGGGTGTGTGTGTGTGTTTATGAACATTGATGTATTGTTGTTTTATTTGATTTTTTTAATGTTTTGTTGATGTCATTAGTGTAATTTATTCATCATCATGTTGTTGTTGTAGTAGTAGTTGTTGTTGTAGTAGTAGTAGTAATTGTTGTTGTTGTATTCTTAGGGTTTATCATAAGTTTAAACTGTTGTTTAGGTCTGACAGATAAAATAAATTACTTGCATCATGTCAGCAACCTTTCAACAGCATGAATTACAAAAATGACATTAAGATACGTTAGAGTACGCATATGACATTAAGCATCATCGCAGTAACATTACATTACAAGTGCATCAAAATAAACAACCACGCCAATATGATTGGTTATCATTAGGACAAATTTTATTAAAAAATCATCAACACACACGCACACACACACACACACACACACACACACACACACACACACACACATATATATATATATATATATATATATATGTAATTATTACAATAGCAACCAGCAAGATGTACAGTTGAAAACAGCGACTACACTTCGACACTGACGCGACTACAATAACGACCGTTATAATTAAAAACCGTAGTTTAGATGCTATCATGCTTAGTGCAATTATATTAGGTGGTAGTAGTATTAATAGATAACAAATTAGTGAAACTTACGGGGCTGTATGTGGCTCTCAAAATCATTGGATGGTCATCATCAGCATCGTCGTCGTCATCATCATCATCATCACCACCACCACCATCATCATCGTCGTCGTCATCATCCTCATCATCATCCTCATCATCATCATCGTCATCATCATCCTCATCATCATCCTCATCATCCTCATCATCATCATCATCATCATCATCATCATCATCATCATTATATTCATGACAACCTGCTACGAAACTTATGCACGCACGCCCGAAATAACATGAAATGAATAGAATTAAAATAACATCAAAATTTGATGATCGGCTGACAGCAGTTGTTGCTTAGAAAAAAATGTATACTGCCTGTACATTAAACACAATAACACATACACACACACACATACACACACTTACACACACACATACACATACACACATACATACATACATACACACACACAGTGCAGGATCAGAAAAACTCTGATGGAGGAGGCCAAAATGTTGAAAATGTTTAAATTTAGAAAGTCCAACATTTTTGATAGTTTGGCCAAAATTAGGCCAACGACTTTTTGGCTTTGCTTATCACGTAAATTTTTCGACATAAAACAATGTTTTTCTGTTAAAACAAGGAGTTTTACTGACTTTTAATAACAATAATGCTCGCAACGCTCTGGACCCCGTTTTTCAAGATCGGCCTCTGCACACAGACATTATTCATAGGTATATACAATATACTATCAAACAAACATAAACACAAACATCCCATCATGTTTTCCGGATGAGATGTCTAAAGAAACTGACGAAAACGATATCTGATTTTGCTCGTGGCTGAGTCAAAGTAGGCTAAAGTTGAATCAGACTAAGTTCATGTTGGCTGGTACGTGGCAACAAACGTCAGCGGTTAAGCCCTCATTGAGTAACATCAGTATGACTTCAGTAAAAGCTTCAGTAAAACGGTCACCAATTTGGGAAGATGGACTTCCGTATGACAATGGGTCCACAAGTCAATCTATTGGTTAAAAAATTTATGTTCCAACTACGTCAGATATAGAGATACAGTGACATTATTAGTACACGCTTTCGTCAACTCTAGATTGGATTATTGTAACAGTCTTCTATATGGCATAGCTGATAAACTGTTGTCTAAACTTCAGATAGTTTAGAATCAAGCTGCTAGAATGATATGCCGCAAATTAGCAATGTAACAGGACTTGGCGGAAAAGTTCCACAGATGTATGAATTCTTTCAAAAGATAGATGGAACAATTTTTTGAGTTTGTGTAGATCGATTTCGAAAAGCTCTTGTGTAGATTTTGTGATAAATTTTTAAACTTGTTTGTTTCAAAAATTTTTGCTTGTTGTATAAATAAGAATGTAAAATATGAATGTCGACATTGTTGACAGGATGAGAAAAATATGTTGCCAGTACAGTTAGATGTTTGGCTGTTTTTGTTCGCACGCATACTTACATAGATACAATCCTTACACATACATAAACTCACGTACAGTTTACATTACCATATAATGCATTAATTATTATTTTAAAAATATGTTCAATTAAATGATGAAAATAATGTATTATCATTGCATCGAATCACATTTGATCTTTTAGTCATTTCAAACCACATGAAACGAACATTACATCAAGATTATTTTAATTGCTTTATTATTACAATTATAACATATTTAGAAATATATTAATTATAATAATTATTCTTATGTATATATATTAAACTTTTTACGTGAGGCAATGATGAAATTATTATTTGAAAGGTTTGCGTTTATATGAGCGTATGTATGTGTGTGTGCCTGGTTTTATATGTGTTGAATATGTGTGGTTATACATTTGAATGGGAGTATGTATATATGTGTGTATGCGTGTTATGCTGTTTTTACTTAAGTATGTGCGTGTTTGCTATGGTATAATTTTGTAGTCATCCTTTATATGGTTGTATGTTTGTGTAAGCTGATGAACTCGTCAATAACAGCCATATTACTATTGTTTGTTGATAATTATGAGTACGGCAAATGTCATCATCGTCGTCATCATCATCATCATAATTTTCACTCACTCAACAAGTTATCGTCATCATGGTTGTGATCGCGATTACGATCATCATCGCCATTGTCGTGACTTTCTTCACCATTTTTATCATCATTTTCTTCATCATTCTCCTCATCGTACTCAATCACACAGGCTCACATTTGCCAACGATGCTGCTGTTTCATCAAATTTCTTGCCCTGGCTGGCTGGTTTCCTCTACATGTTTACAATAAAAAACAAAGGTGATGGTATAAAATTCATGATTTTTTTTATTATGATAACAATAAAAACAACAACAACAACAATAATAATAATAATAAAATTAATATTACTCTGAAGATAATCAATAATAATCATCATATGAGACTGAATGACTGGATGAAATTATCGAAAAAATATTTAGAGAGACAGAGAAAATATGAAAAAAAATGAAGAGAAGGAAAAAGAAAGAAATAAAGAGATAGATAGATAGATAGATAGAAAGAAAGAGAGAAAGAGAGAAAGTGTAAGAGAGCGAGAGTGAGAGAGAGGCAGTTATTGATTATTCTATATTATGTTTCAATACTGGCAAACTCGAAAAGTATCGAATCGATATGCGTATCATTATAAACCGGTTTGACTGTAACATTCCGTTTTAATGTTCACGTTTTTATTATTGGTCGTCTATGATAATTAATAGTTTTAATGCACGCTTGAAATGAGAATTTGCGAAATTTATGTGAACATTATGCTTCGCTGACTCTCGTTGGTTGAATGATTTTTATGACTGGTTGATTGGTTGGCTGGTTGGCTGGTTGGTTGATTGTCTGATTGGTTGGCTGGTTAGATGATTGTTTGATGAGATTGATTGATGTTGATTAGCTAGCTGATTGAATAATTGATTAGTTGGTTATTGGGTTTGTTGTTTGGTTGATTGATTATATAGTTATATAGTTAGTTAATTGGGAGTTGAATGTTTGGTTGATTGACTGGTTGAGTTTTTGTCTAATTGATCAGTCGGCTAGTTGGTTAAATAATTAATTGATCGATTGTTATGGGTTTTTATGGGTTGATTTGTTTTTTTATTTAATTATTTAATTAATTATACTATCATCTATTTATTCATCTATGCAGCCATGAATTCATGCATCCATCCATTCATCCATCCATGCACAGTCAATCAATCATCAATCCAACAGCATAATTAATCTCAGCCATTGTAAGCTGGCAACAACTATCACACGGTAAGCACGCAAACGCTAACTCAAGTTCCCATCATGAACGAAAATTACTTACCACACAAAATACTACTTGCTGCTGTGGCTGCTACTACTACTGTTACTAGTTTTGCTACTACTACTGCTACTGCTAACACTATTACGACTACTACCACCACCACAACAACAAAAACAACGACAACAACAACGACGACGACAACAACAACAACGAGATCAATGCTAAAAGCAGTCAATAGCAGTAACATAAAATAATCGCAGTGCTTTTCCAAAAGAAAATTTTCAAACGTTCCTCAGATGACAGTACTGATACAACAGTAGTTGTAGTAGCATCTGTAGTAGTAATAGTAGTAGTGGGCGCCGCGACGGTGTAGCGGTAAAGTGCCGGGCACTACTATCGCTGCAACCGGATTCGATTACGTTGGGAACCCGTCCATCACATGCGTTGTTTCTCGTTTCACGTTTATTTGATCATTCACCGTGTGTTTGTTTTAATGACAATAATGGCCTCACTTGCTTACTGGCATAGAATGATATCATATATGTATGATATCAATTTATATCAATGTAGCCACCAAACGAGTTTCTGTATGATTTAAAATTTACATTAAAATTTGAAATAAAATAAAATTTAACTTCGGCGATAATGAAAAAATTTATCCTGCCTTCGTTTATAATATTTACTTGTATCAAATTTTGCTTGTAATTTCATCAAATAGTAAAAAAATTTAACATGGATTTAAAATGGAAATCAGAAAATTAATTAATTTGCACTTGCACGTGTTACGCAAGTTTTTATGCGATTCTACCAGAGATAAAAAAGACGGTGCAGTAGCATTTTGAAGGAAAATTTTAGCCTAATGGTAGCTATACTACTAAAAATGTGAATAATAAAAATGCGAATATCTGTAATAAATCTTCATTAGCTGAAGATTGGCTTTGTAGAAATAAATTTAGTTACATAGTATTATCCTTTTTAGCTGTATTAGTAATAATAGTATTAATAAAAGTAGTACTAACATGAAATGTAGATATGATTTCAATACTAGTAACTATATAAGCAATGACAGTAGCAGCAACAAAGTAGTGGTAGTAGAACTAGAGTTTTCAGTGGCAAATGTAATAAAAATATTAAAGAAATAATAATATAAGTAATGGTGGAAGTAGTAATTGTAAAATTAGAATTGAAGATGGTCATGGTGTTTCAGTAAAAAGTAGTAGCGGTAAGTAGTAGTGGTAGCGGCTGTAAATTTTGTCGTAGCAGCAAAAAATATTTTTATTGTTCTTTAATAATAATAATTTAATTAAATTTAAAAGTTTTAAATAAAAGGAAGATAAAAGAGAAGCTACGAGGTTTTTAATAAAACAACATGTAAAGGTTGTACGTGCACTAATAAAATTCTTTTCTGCTCTTTTTTTTCTTTTTCATTTTATTTTTTCATGATTTTGTTTTTTTTTACTTTTAACTTTGGTTTTGATGTAACACATGTCTGCCTGTAAACAAAACAACTCTTCTACTCTTCTACTATATGACCATGTTCATTTTGGAATCAATGCTGAATGTTCAAAAGTATGGGTAAATGTATGTGTTTGTGTATAGTTTGTGTATTTGTTGTCTACGTGCATATGAATGTGATGCATCAATACATAATATGTATTTATTGTGTATTGTTTATTGTATACATTGTGTATGTATGTTTCAAGTACTTGTTTAGGCATACATTTGTGTAAATTATTTATAAATATTAATAATTTATTAGCTAGGATGTTATTTCTGCACGGCTGTCAATAAGTTTTATGAAACCTTTAATCTAATTTTTCTGTTTTATTAAGCTATATAAAAAAAATAAAACAAGGTAAGGCGTGGAAAAACTACAGTGGCTAACAGTTTAGTTGAAAACGTCGAAATGAATCAATGAAGCTGATGAAACAAACCGAACGCAATAAAACACTAGCAACACCAAAGCCTGCTCACTCGACAACACCACACCACACCACACCACACCACACCACACCACACTACACAATGCCACCCAACACCACACTAAACAAAAGAACGAATCATCAATCACAGCACCATACTCAACTACATAACTCTCCTTCTAACTATCTCAAAATTTAAAAAGACAAACACTCTCCAAATTTAACCATTCCCACCACAACTGTGTTGTTGAATCCATCAAAAATATTATGAACAAAATTTGAAAAAAAATATTTCAGAAAAAAATATGATTTATTCTTCAGATTTGAACAATTTTCAACATTATTTCGTAAAATTCAACTTTTTTTTTCATTAAAATACAAATGCCAAAAAAGTTTTTCACAATATTAAAAAATGATTCGCGCACTGTAAGCCATTAAACTTTCATTTACCCAAACATGTTGTGCGTGCGTGTACGTATATGTGTGATGATTTCACACATGGTTTCATCTTGTCTGTGTTGAGTTTGTGTGCGCTTGACCGCGAAACCTTGCATGCACGTGCAAATGTGCCGAAGAAATATATTTTCCATCTACTCGTTTAAAGAATAACTTATTGATGATTCTCGAAAATCCACGTATAATAAGAATTGCTATCCTGTGCAAGTGTGCTGTGTTGCGCGTTCATAGAAACGTATCACGGGGGGGGGGTTAGTTCGAAGGGGGCTGTAGGTTACTGCCACCACAAAAATATTAATCTACAAATGATGTACAATTGATGTAAACAATTTTTATTTTTTGGTCGTTGAATATTCTCCAATACTCTCCCAAACAGCAAATATCTAACTGCATGCTGCATCTATGTACGTACATGCAAGTATAATATGCTTACAACAAACACGTACAATAAAACCTGAGTGAGCACACGCACACACACACACGCACACAAACAAACACACAAACAAACACACACACAGCCTCTTGCATAGATATTGACATCTGATTAGAAATAGGATCTTTTTTTTATTTGACGCCATGCCAATATTATTATTATTTACATGCTAACACGGATTGATTTTATATTTGAGCAATTTTACTGTGCATTTAGCATTATTCATACTTTAACCATGTAGACATTTGTGAATTCATTTGATTGTTTCACTGTCGCGAATTGAACAGGCACACGATTTTTTAATTGTGTGCCAATTTAATTTTTTCATTTGAAACTAGTTAGTTATATGGCATGCACTGTTACAAGATTTTCTACTTTAAACTTTCATTGCAATTTTTACCATTCATCTTCAGTCATTTGAGGTTTTGTACGTGTGTAGGTATGATATATACATTTTATAAATAGTAAGATGCATGTGTCTGTCTACAGTAGTGTATGTGACAATTGTTTATGATGTTTCTATGTGCGTGTTTTTACTTGTGAATGTGTGTGTGCGTGAATATGTGTGTATGTGTGTGAATGTTTTTTCTTGTCGGTATATATATATATATATATATAACAAGTAAATAAACACAATGATATATAAATATTTACATAAGTGTATTCTTATATACATGTGCGTGTGATTCTTTGGGGACGATCCAAAGACACTAAAAAGATGTTTACTTCCGTTTTCATGGCATTTTAATTGTCGGGACGCACTTTTCGGTATAAAAGAGTGTCGCTTTGTTTGCCTATGTTTGTCCGTGTTGTTGTGTTAGCGGTGTTGTTGTTGTTTGTTGTGTTAGCGGTGTAGTTTTTTTACCGTGAATTTGTTTGTTTTGCGTCATGTTCGGAATTGTGTTTTTTTAATATTAGTTCTATTGTTGATGTTTTCAGTGTTTTTGTCATCATTGTTTCCGTTCACAAAGTTTGCTGATGCTGTTGTTGTTGTCGGTTTCCGCATTAATTGAGTCCATTTGATTCTTTATTTGTTACTTTCACGTTGTTGTTGTTGTTGCTCATGTTGTTGCTGGCTGGCTGGCAATGATGTCTTGACGTTTTTGTGTGTTCCCCTCTTCTTAGAAAACAGAAACAATGACGTTAAAAATTTCCCTGTGAGAAAAAACAGGAAATGTTTATTAATAAGCATACGTGTGCAGATATGATACATGCCTGATGAATAAATAAATGTATGTACGTATGTTTGTATGTTTGTTTGCATGTATGTATATGTGTATGTATGTATGTATATGTGCATACATGTATGTATGTGTGTATGTATGTATGTATGTATGTATGTATGTATGTATGTATGTATGTATGTATGTATGTATGTATGTATGTATGTATGTATGTATGTATGTATGTTAAAACCAAAACATGATGAGTGACACTGAATCGTCAAACATCAAGTAACAAATGGATTAACACTTTGATTTATAGTTAATTGCACATGTCGGCATTCAGTTGGATATTTTCAAGCACACAGACACGCAGGAACCGCTGCAACAAGCACGAAATGTGGTTAGTTGCGAAAAACAGTTCCCTGCTGTCGCCTGATCTGACGCTGATCATTTTACATATTGCCTTAAGAAATTTAAGGGTGTTGGGGTCCATCGGGCCAAGAACCTCGATACATATTGGCAAGAATTCCATCGAGGGAAAGGCGTTCCCATATTTTTTCATTTTTTCGTCCGCTGCCCTGGCCGCGGCCAAACCGCATTCTTTACTTGTCAGGTTTACGTATCGTTCGGCGAGGGTGCCAGGGACCGTAACATCCCACGCCAAACATCTGTCGGCTCTCCAAGGTATTAGTGTGCATCCGTTCGGGCGCCTACCATCATGCGCAGAAATGCCGGATGGTTCCTTGAGAACCGGGATTGAAGCCTTGGGGAAGAGCCGACAAATGTATTCGTTTAGCGCTGAGTGACGTAGTTGACGGCCCCCACCCAGGCGACAAACCAAACCGTGGTACCCAAACTCGTCCGCCCCTGCGCTACATCGGCACGTGTATTTATTCTGAATGACCAGGCCAAGTCTGAAGCCAATGGCAAATCTCACAGACTCGTCGTCAAGCCTGGTGCCCACAGAGGTGTTGGGCCACGATCTCAACCACCCACAGCTGGCAACGCTGGACATGGCCAACAAACGAGCGGTGGAAAAGTCGTCGCCGCATGAAGACAACAAATTTTGTATGTATGTATGTATGTATGTATGTATGTATGTATGTATGTATGTATGTATGTATGTATGTATGTATGTATGTATGTATGTATGTATGTATGTATGTATGTATGTATGTATGTATGTATGTATGTATGTATGTATGTATGTATGTACGTATGTATGTATGTATGTATATATGTGTGTGTGTGCTGTGTGTTTCGTTGTGTCTCCCTGTATGTAAATATAAACACACTTAGGAATAACTATAGAAAGACGCACTGACAAACTTAAAAAAAGCAGAAGAATACACACATACATTTATAGATACAAAAAGAACACACACACACATAAGCACGCATAGATACAAAGACACAGACACACACACACTCACAGATACAAAACCTCCCATGGCACTTGAGCCGTACATTTGTTTCCTTTTTTAATATTTGTTCGCTTGAGAAACCGTGTAATAAATAAGAAGGAGTTAGGGATTGGAAGGAGGTCAAGTCACGAAATTAGGTCAACATTTAATGAAATATTTCACGTTACCATAGTTACGAGAAAGACAGTAGTTTTAATTACATTCGTGACGATGACGACAGTGACGATGACGACGACGAGACAAAACGCGTTTAATTAATTTCGAGTTTCATCAACAATAGAAGAGAACTTGTTTCCAAGCTCATATTTTTCAATCCTAACGATCGCTTTTAATGTAAAAATTAAATAAAAATCATTCGCGACCTCGCCGGGTTAGGTGCACTCTAAATTCAAAACTTGCTTCGTATTATCGTGACGCTGTCAGCATAATCGATGTTATATTCGACAATGATGGTCCCCTAAATTTCATGCTTGCGAGCGAGACTGGAATGTTTCGGCTGGCGCGGTTTTATAACGAATAACAAAAATAATAAAAACAATTTGAAGAAAAATAAAAAAGGATGAAAAAGTAAGAAAAAGGCAAGAAAAATTATGAAATTATTTTTAAAGCCGTAATTTACTAGGCAATAATTTTTAGGATTTTTCGTTTGTTTGAAGTAATTTTTTGCAGAAAATTTTTAAAATAATTTTTGTGTGTGTATTTATGTTCAACAAGGCATAAAAAATACAATACTTTGTAAATGAGATACGCAGATACGTAAAAACGGACAGGCGAACCGGAAAACACACTCCCACGTACACACGTGCACGTGAATAAAGACAAACACGTTCACACATATAAGCATGCGTGTGTGTACGTGTTTGTATTCCCTACTGCACCAGACAGAATGACGTAGCGTTATTAATGTGACATCAGAGAGATACCATAACTTTGTATGTATGTGCTTATATGTGTTTGTGTGTGTAGGTTGATGGTACAAATTTGTATGGATGTGTGTTTACATATTGGTGTACACATTTTGTTTTGTATGTTTTAATGTAAATTTTGAATTGGTTGGTATATATACACGCATGTTTGGTAACAACAAAGTTGTATGTTTTTATGGGATGTTTTTGTAAATGTGTTTTTAAAGATATGTTTTTTATTGATAATTTAAGTCACATGTTTTTTATGACGACGCTCTGATGTCAATGATTTAATTGCTAATGTGTGTTTATGTGTTTTATTTATGAATGTGTTCATGTGCGTACGTGTGTTCATTTATTTGTTTCTTTTATTTTTGTTGAAATATTTTCATGTAAAACTTGGACACTAAATCGCGAGTCTACAAAATATTTGGTTCGGTAATTGCTTACGTTCAGGGAAGAACCACAAATACATAAAACAGAAAAAAACATTGCAAGTTGGGCTGGCTCTTTTTATTTGTCTCCAGATAATGTTACTCTACTTTTATTTAGTGTTTTTTTTCTGGAGCCATTTAACACATCCGGTCAACAGCTGTTTTGTTATATGGGATGGCAAAACCTACGCTATCTGAAAACTCGGCGTACACGAAAATGGAGTTTGCTTTTGTTTGTTTGTTTGTTGGTTTGTGTCTGGGTAGAAATTTTGTGTGTTGATGTTTTTATGATTGTGTGTGTTTGTTTAATTGTGTATTTGGCTTTAAACTTTGTATATTTTTTAGTGGCGAAGTAACATTCTGATCGCCGCTGGCTTTACATCATCTTAATTTGATTTGTACTAACTTTAGTAATTGCCAAACAAAACAAACGTTTCTTTATCGGAGACGAAATTTGAAAAGTTAGTAAAATAATGTCCGTGCCTCTTGTCAAGTTGACTAAGCTAATAAGACAAATTGTAGATAGATAAAAAGTTGTGTATGTTGATTTATTGTCTATTCTACTATTCTAACTTTTAAAGTTTGTTAACTTGTTTATAAAGATGAGATGAAGCCATCGAAGATATTGCAAGTGTTTGTCGACCTGTAAGTATATTTTTCTGATGTGCGTTGGCTGAAAAATTGTTCGCCCAGCGACCTAACTTGAACTCATTCAAAACAAATTTTGAGAATGAATAATTCAGATGTTCAGTGATTTGTTTAAATTGGAGATAAATATGCTTCATGAAATTTTGTAGCAACATTTTGGTGAAGTGTGTTTTCAAAAATTTATACCTACGAGATATATTTGCCCAAGGAAGTTCGTATTTGGCTGAATGTTTTCTAGACCGTGAAAATATGTGATTGCCGATGACTGTTTGTGAATTGTGAATTGTTTGTTATGTGAACGTTGTCGAATGTTTACGTGTGTGTTTTTATGTTTATGTGTGTAAGTGTCCGGGTAAGTGTGAGTTTGCAAGTGCCTTTTTGTGTGCATGCGTGCAATGCTCGTGTGATACTTTAATAGCAATAATCGTATGTATTGATAGAAGCCAATTGACGAATACAAACACAAGATTATTTATTTTGATTATCAATTTCGAATCAATACATCAGTTAAATAAACATAAAAACACAGAATTACACGCTTACACATAACAAGTGAAAAAATTAACCATCACACATGGGTGAACCAACCAACACACGTACCTACACGGAAACCTATGCCAACCAGTAAAATGAAACGCAAACAGAATTAATGTAAGAATGTTTATAATTTGAATTGATGAGGAAGGAAGATTTTTGAATGCTGGAAGAAGGGATGGTGAAAAGAAAGACATTCACACATGGATGGATGGATGGATGGATGGATGGATGGATGGATGGATGGATGGATGGATGGATGGATGGATGGATGGATGGATGGATGGA
The DNA here is from genome assembly GCF_000326865.2 of Helobdella robusta. Lineage (NCBI taxonomy): Eukaryota > Metazoa > Annelida > Clitellata > Rhynchobdellida > Glossiphoniidae > Helobdella > Helobdella robusta. The sequence continues at coordinate 3,902,898 of NW_008705459.1, read as the reverse complement.
TGGATGGATGGATGGATGGATGGATGGATGGATGGATGGATGGATGGATGGATGGATAGAAAAATAAACCGATAAATTAATATTTAAAATTACGGAATTAAAGTTAATACCAAAAAATTTTCCAACAAAATCTTCGTAATAAAATAAATAAATGAATCAACAAGATAATCCTAAACCAAAAAGAAAATGTGATCTTCAATTGAATTCTGGAGAATATTTATTCCTGCCTTTATATAGCGCTTAATGAAAGCATTGAGGTTAGGATTTGGACCAACTACAATGTCAGACAATCAATCAATTTGAGCCAATCAACATCTACAGCTATCACTCACGCAAATAAAACGAATGCACGTGCGAACATCTGTGTGCGTGCGGGCGTGTATGTGCGTGCGTCTGTGCATGTGTGTGCGTGTGTGTGTGCGTGTGTGTGTGAAGTACTTGAAAGGTTATTTTGAATAATATTGCTTAATATACTTGAAATGATAAAAAAATAATATTTTACTTCATTATTTAATTGTTCATTTTTCAAGTATTTTAATTTTTAAAATGATTATTTCATTTCATTGGGTGTTATCAAGAAACATAAACAAACAAATTATAATATATATATATGTGTGTGTGTGTGTGCGTGTGCGTGTGGGTTTATATATATATATATATATATATATATATTTGTGTTGTGTTTGTATGTGTATGTGTGCGTGTGCATGCTAGAAACCATATACCATTGTTAGCGCTATTTATTTACTATTTGAATTTTATTAAAAAATAATCTAATGATGTTTTAGAATTTTTTTATTTGTATTTAAAAAGATGAAAAAATTGTAAATAGACCACAACAACATTCAATATATATATATACATAGACAAAATAGATACATAAACATCAAACCATTGTTTTGCATTAATAGAAAGTTTTAATTGAATAAAAAACTTAAAAAAGTTTCTCCATAAACATGCCATGTTATGAAAAAACGGAAATCATATGCATAGAAAACAAATAAAAACATACAATAAAAAACATACACTAACGACAAAATATATCAATAACTAAATACAAACATGCAACAAAAATACAATCAACTGAAAAGTTATACAATGAAATAATACAAACATAAAAGAAAAATTTATAAAAAGTCAAATATACAACAAAAAACAAAAATACAATAAAAACAATTAGAAACAAGCCAAAAATCAAACATATTACAAAGATACAGATTTACTAAAAAACAAACATCCAAATGAACAACAAAAAAACATTAAACACAACAAACACAATTTTACGCCAAAAACACAAAAACGCCTCAAAAAACAAAAGATACAAACGTACAAAAATGACAAACATACAACAAAAAAATACGATCAACTCAACAAAAACGCGAGCATACAACATAAAACATAGACAAACAACAAAAAGTCAAAACATACAACTAAAAGAACAACAACAAAATGTATCAGGTGCGTGCTGTTGTAAGAGGTTATAAGGGGCGTTTTAATGATGCCGACGATTATCTAACACGAGATGTTCATGATGATGACGAGACGACGACGATGATGATGATGACGACGATGGTGATGATGAAAACAATAATCACAATGACGACAACAACGAAGATGATGATAACCTGAATGTTAACTTATGGTACTGGTTGTATGTGATATGATTAATTAAACAGTAATGTAGTAAATATGAGTAGATGATGGCCATTAACACCCCACGAATCGACTTAGGAGGGCACAGCACTTTCTGCCCTCTCCTCCAATAATTTAGTGTAGGGTGGGGACAAACTTTTGGGTTAACTCTCCATAATATTTTGAAAAAAATTATTTGTAACTTTTATTAAAAGTTGTGAAATATATGGCCACTACTGTTATATATGTTTGTTCAGTTAGAGTTGGGAGAGTTTTCAAACAACAATTTTGGCTCATCTAACTCTGTCAGTATAAAAATGATGATTTCGATGAAGATGAGGAAATTGACGATAGGACCATGTACTTCAACTATTACTAATACTACTTATAATGATAATCATCACAATAACAATATTATTAAATATAATAATATTCATAATGTTTATGTTAACATTCACATTTAACATTAAGAGCACTGAAACAATCATAACGATGATGATGATGACGATGATGGTGATGACGATGATGGTGATGACGATGATGGTGATGATGACGATGATGGTGATGATGACGATGATGGTGATGATGACGATGGTAGTTATGTCCAAAAGATGATAGTGATGATAAGGGCGATGCAATTCTCTCTGACAGCACAATAAGTTGTTTGCCTGTTTGACCTTCACCGACCTTCACCAATGACCTCGGAGGCGTGTGATGTCACATCATGACACGTGACAACCATGTGACTAATTGTTTTTGAGTTGGCTTTATTGCTGTTGTTGTTGAGTTGGCTTTATTGTTGTTGTTGCTATTGTCGAGTTGGCTTTGTTGTCGTTGTTATAGTAGTGAATAATTGATGGGCAGACTGTTGATTACGTCACTATTGTTAAGTCATCATCGTTCACATTGCTGTTGCAATCTTCTTTATTTTCACTCACTCTTGTTGTCGTCAACATGTTTGCATAAACATCTCTTTTTATATATCGATACCATCATAACGATTATCAGCGTAATCATGTTATCATAATTGGTCGTCGTCATCGTCATTATCACAGAGAGCATTTTCATCATCACTATCGTCTTAGATGCCAGCATTTAATTCAGGATTTGGTTTTGTTTCTATCTTGTTTTTTTTTTATTTTAATAAAATTGTCATTGCCAACAACAACAACAACAACGACAGCAACAACAATAACAGCAGCAACAACAGTAAAAAATAACAACAATAACAACAACAACAACAAAACCATCACCAACAACATCACAATCACCACCACCATCATTACCCTTCCCACCATCATAGTTGTTGTCTCGTCTCCACCACCATCAAATGATTTCATCATCAAAACATCAGCATTTGTTTCTCAGACCGGAAAAGCTTCAAACCTCTTCCGGAAATAAGCCACTTCCGGATTTTGATCGTCAGCTAATCGCTGAGATACTTTGCACGGCAAATGTAAACATTTATAGTGGTAGTGGTGGCGGTGGCAGCGGCCGTGGTGATGGTGGTGGCGGCCGTGGCGGCTGTAGTAGATATGGAGGAGAAGGATTATTTTGCTATATAGTAACATTTACAAACGACTCGTTGAAAAATTTTATAATTACAAAATTTGTAAATTCTTTCTTAAAATTTGATTTTTATGTCGTATCATTTTAATAATAGCTGAATTTATCATTGTCATCATCATGATTAAGTTGGTTCTTTTGTTTCTCACCATCATCGTCATCATCGTCCTTATCATCATTATCTTCATCGTCATCATTTCCAACAACATAATCATTATCATCATCATCATCATCTTCCGAAGTATCATCATCATCTTCAATATCATGGCCACATAATGTATCATTGATACTAAGAAACGAAATCTCTCGAAATCAAAAACATTCAAGACATTCCAAAAACATTAACAATAGCATTAACATCACAACCAATTCTAAACATTAATGACACTAATAAAAAAATAATTACAATAAATAATTTAAAAATCCACCATCTAGTCACCAACTGCCAGAGAAGCAACGATAACAATAGACATAAATATAAATTTAAGATTACATTTGTTTTATCTTCTTCTTATTTTGCGTCTTTGGGATATTATTGCGGAAACATCAAAGCTTATTCCTGGCGTTTTTTATCTATTTGTTTATTAATAAATGTATTTAGGTGTGCATAAACAAAATGTAAGTATGTACGTATGTATGTATGTATGTATGTATGTATGTATGTATGTACGTATGTATGTATGTATGTACGTACGTATGTATGTATGTATGTATGTATGTATGTATGTATGTATGTATGTATGTATGTATGTATGTATGTATGTATGTATGTATGTATGTATGTATGTATGTATGTATGTATGTATGTATGTATGTATGTATGTATGAATGTTAAAACCAAAACATGATGAATGACACTGAACCGTCAAACATCAAGTAACAAATGGATTAACACTTTGATTTGTCGTTAATTGCACATGTCGGCATTCAGTTGGATATTTTCAAGCACACAGACACGCAGGAACCGCTGCAACAAGCACGAAATGTGGTTGGTTGCGAAAAACAGTTCCCTTCTGTTGCCTGATCTGACGCTGATCATTTTACATATTGCCTTAAGAAATTTAAGGGTGTTGGGGTCCATCGGGCCGAAAACCTCGATACATATTGGCAAGAATTCCATCGAGGGGAGGGCGTTCTCATATTTTTTCATTTTCTCGTCCGCTGCCCTGGCCGCGGCCAAACCGCATTCTTTACTTGTCAGGTTTGCATGTATGAATGTATGTATGTATGAATGTATGTATCTATGTATGTATGTATGTATGTATGTATGTATGTATGTATGTATGTATGTATGTATGTATGTATGTATGTATGTATGTATGTATGTATGTATGTATGTATGTATGTATGTGTGTATGTATGTATGTATGTATGAAGGTATGTATGAATGAATGAATACAACAGGTTAATCCTTTTTTTAGAAAAAAATCATTTGTTAACGAATTCTCAATTTGGATTTAGACAAAACCATTCAACAGAATTAGCCATTATAGAATTACTTCGTAAAATCGGGAGAGAGACAGAAAATAAAAATTATGTTGTTGGTACTTGCTTAGATCTTACCAAGGCATTTGACTGTATAGACCACAGGATACTTCTGGGAAAACTTGAAAAATATGGAATAAGAGGCACAACACTAAAATGGATACAAAGTTATCTTTCAAATCGAAATCAGTTCGTGAAATGGAAAAATGAAGTATCAGCGATAGTGCTCAATAAATTTGGGGTGCCGCAAGGGTCGATTTTGGGGCCCCTGCTTTTTGTTATCTTCATAAACGACTTGCCAAACTCTTCAACTTACTTTGATTATATCTGCTTTGCAGAAGATACTAATGTTTTCAGTGTAGGCAAAAACATCAATGAATTGATTGCAAAAACTAACGTAGAAATTGAGCACATTAGCAACTGGTTTAAAAATAATAAGTTAACAATAAATATGAAAAAAACTCAGATGATTGTGTTTGGTCCAGTAAATTTTTTAAATTATAAAGAACCTTTCAAAATTGTAATAAATGGTTGTGACATCATTGAAAGTAAAGTAGTCAAGTTTTTGGGAGTCTTTCTGGATCAGAAATTATCCTTTCGGTCACACATAGACAACATCTGCTCAAAACTAGCCAAATCTATTTGTATAATAAACAAAATAAAGTTTTTCTTGCCTCAGTCACCAGCTCAGTCAAAAAACTCATGAAAAGAGCAATTAGAGTCATCACCTTATCAACTAAATGTGAGCATGCGCAATCCTTATTTAAATTAACAAACAATTA
>NW_008705459.1:3888223-3897377 GCF_000326865.2 Helobdella robusta | reverse complement strand
AGAACATGGAATATGATGCTAAAAAAGGGCTTGCCAAATGAATCGCAACAACTATCTCAATTTAAAAAAAATTTGAAAAGCTTTATTATTAACAATACTATATAAAGTTGTTTTTATTCTAAAGTAGGCATATATGTGTGTCTGCGTGAGTGTATATGTACGTACATGGATAAAATTTATTTTGTTAATATTTGGTTTATATATATTTGTTTATGTATGTATATATGGGTATGTATATGTATGTATATATATGTATTGTAAACTCAATTGACATTAAATTTTGTAACCAAATTAAATTGTAAACTTATAAATTCAAATTAACATTAAATGATTATTTAATGTAACATTGTTCTGTTGATCTCGATGATTTATATATGAGTATGTGTATGCGTATATGTATGTGTATGTATATATATATATATATGTATGTACGTGTATATATAATTATAGAATATGACTTTAATTAAGCTAACTGAAAACATTTTTTCTAATTTTCTTACATCTGTTTTATTTGTGATAAGGTGGCTGTGCAAGATGAGCTCATGATGAGCTCGATCACAATCATCCTGCCTTCTTAATTATTATTTTTGGGAAGCAAATAAAAAGATCGTTTCGTTTCGTTTCGTTTCGTATGTATGTATGTAAGTATGTATGTATGTAAGAAGTTTATGCGTGTGTGTACTGAAGTAAGAGTAACTGTAGTAGTATCTGTAGAAATAAAAGTAGTAGTTGTAGTAGTACTTTTAGTAATAGTGTTTTTATTAGTAGTAATAGCAGTAATAGTTGTAGTAGCACTACTACTACTAGTAGTAATAGTAGCAGTGGCAGTAGTAGCAGTAGTAGTGGCCACAGTAGTAGTAGTAGAAATAGAAATAATAGTTTTGAATCAGTAGTTGAAGTTGCGTTAGTAACGGTTGTTGTTTTTAAAATAAACAAACCGGCCGTAAAAAGATGATGTTGCAGTTATAAAGAGCATAAATATGCAAGACGGTAATGCCTTTGCTGCTGTGGTTGATATTGTTGTTGTTGTTGATGTTAATGTTGATGTTTTTGTTCTTGATGTTGATGTTGTTTTTTTGTTGATAATGATGTTGATGGTATTGTTGTTTTCGATAATGTTGTTGACAATGATGTTGATGATGTTGTTGATGAAGTTGTTAAAGATGTTTTTGTTGATGCTGCTACTATCTTAACTGGTTGTTTGAAAGCTACCAAATTGTTGTTGGATCCAAATAGTTAACTTCGGATGGTTCAGAACCATGCTGCTAAAGTGATATATCGAATATCTATATGCGCGTGTGTGTATGTGGCAACAAAATGACTAGTTTTGTTGAAATAACGGTGTTAGGCAAGGCTGTGTATTCTCTCCAAAGTTGGATTCGCGTTGTCCTCATTGTCGCTGCTTTCTTTGTTGTTGTCGCTAGAAACATAAACTTTCTTGTTGTGGCCACGAAAATTGTGTTTTCAATCCAGATGTTTTTCTTTATTTCTTTGCTTATGCTTCAGTTAAATATATATGTTGCGGGAACGAAAAAGAGTATTTTTTTTGTTGTTTTGAAAGTTACAATAAGAACGGCTATTTTTTCAACATTGTTATAGCTATTTGTTAGTAGTATTAGTATTAGTAGTAGTAGTAATCGTAACAGTAGTAGTAGTAGTAGTAGTAGTAGTAGTAGTAGTAGTAGTAGTAGTAGTAGTACTAGTAGTAGTAGTAGTAGTAGTAATAGTTTTTGTAGCGGTGTTTTGTTATGCTTGTCAAAAAGATAATTGTTGTTTGTGTTGTTGATTTGTTCTGTTGTACAGCTTGTCAATATATTAATGGGATTCGTTGTTGTAGTTTGTGTGCCATGTAACTAAGTGGCTGTTGCAATCAGTAGTTGTTATGTTGTTGTGGTTGTTATGGTCAGTTGTGGTCGTTTTTGGTAGCATGTTGTTGTTGTTTGTGTTGCTGGTTGTTGTTTCTGTTGTTGTTGTGACTTATATTCTTGCAGTTATAGTTAAAAATATGGCCGCCATTATCGTTATTTGAATTCAAAATGCGGCGAACAAATTTTTTTAGTTTTTGCTGAGTTTTAAAAAAAATGTTTGCTTGCTACAATCTTGTGAAATGTATTCCTTTTTTTCAACAACACACTGCTCCCTCTACTACTACTATAACAGCAGCAACAACAACAACTTCTACGACTACCACTACTATTTCAGCTACTAAAACTAATACTACAAACACTGTATAAAGCACTACTATGTTTGTGTGAATCTATATATGTGTGTGTGTAAGTGAATAAATTATTTTATTCCATATATTCATTCATTAATGTTTTTTGTGCCAGCCATGGAAGATGACTTTGAGTAGCTGTTTGTCAAGTTCTTTTTTTGGTAAAGTAGGTAGAATGTGTTCAATTTGATGGACATTGCTCAGTCAAAAAGTGAATTATTTTTAAAATATACTAAAAAATATTTTTTAACATTTATAACATTACATAATAAATAATATTTGTAATTAAAAATGGAATTATTTTCGCTGATCGAAAAAGAAAATATTTGCTGTCATCTTTTTAAGAATCGAGGTTGGCAGAAAATTTTTTTTGGTTTCACCCACCACATTCTTATCAAAACTGCTGTGGATATGTAGTGGATGTTGTTGTTTCGTTGTGGCTATTGTTGTTTATGAAGTAATTTTTGTTGATTTGTTGTTGGTGCTGTTCCGTTAGTGTTGTTCAGGTAATAGAAGTGGTATTTAAGCAGTTTTTCTGTTGTTTATATGGTTGTTTATGTTGTTGTTAATATTGTTATGACAGAATCGTGAGAGAGAACGTGTTGAAATGGTCATTAATCATCGTGAATGCAAGCAACACAACAACAACACACCTCACTAATATACATATCTTATATTTTGACGCAATTATCGTCAACAACTGCTGACTTAAAAGCATCTTTGATACTAACATCAACAACATCATCAGCAACAACATCAACAACAACATCAACAACAACATCAACAACAACATCAACAACATCATCAACAACAACATCAGCAGTAACATTAACATTAACAACAGAAACGAAAAAAAAACTTTTGGCTGAGGCCTAAAAATCAACAAATTTTAAAAACAACAACAACAGCAATATCAAAATAAACATAACATCGGAAATATGAAATATTACCATAATAGATATACACATGTTACACATGCAACATGCACGTGCACACACACACACACACACACACACACACATGAAAATATACAATCAAAACATTACTATTACTTATAATGTAACAACGCAACACAGAAAACCAAAAAAGCAGCAACAAAAAACATTACACAAACGAAAGTTCATTATTTAATGCAGACATTTTTTTGGACGAAAGGCTTTGATGCGGTGTCTTTTTCCAAGAAGTTAAAAAATAAAAAATATGTGAGATAATAAGACAAAATAAATTCAATTAAACTGCAAGTTATAATCATATATAATAATAAAATACACACAGACAGACACACACACACACAGATACAGACACCCACATACAGACACACACACTCACGCAAGCACACGCACACACATGCCAACTTTAATATACACACTATCACCATTTACGCAATCAATCTTTTCACACACAGAAACACACACACAAACACACGCACATGAATACACTTGTCTAAAACACACACAGAAACACACACGAACATGCACAAACACACACACCAGCTCACGTACACAGCAACACAAATGATGAAGAGCATGCACTGTTGGATGGCGTTGTTGCTGCTTTGTGGAGAACGTGTGAAATAAAGTTGATGTTAATTGGAAAGGAAACTAAATTATCATAATGATGTTTGTTTATACGCTTCTACAAACCTATATATATATATATATATATATATATATATATATAATCTTATATATATAAAATAATATAATCCTATATATATATATATTTATATATATATATATATATATATATATATATCTATATAAGAGCGTGGTTGTCATTGTCAGTATAAATGCATTTTCCATAATGAGATTTCAGGCTGTTGATTGTATTTTTTGTTGTTTGTTTCCAATTATTTATCTTTCAAAATGTTCATCCGGATAAGAAAATGTGCCTCGAAGAAGAAGCTGGATGACTTCATCCTCACCTAACAACTTTCCTGTACCCCCCACAAAATGATGCAACGATGCAACGATGCAACGCATGGAAGCTAATTTTAACTGTACAATTCATACTAAACATACAACTTTTATCTTATACAATGTTCAAATGTATTGTGTTATGTGCAAGCTTACATTTGTTTACATACAAAAACACACAGACATACATAAACAGACAAACAAATAAAGATACAAACGTTCATGAAAACAAGCAGGCGTATGATTGTTTGAATTTCATTTTCGAGCACAGAAGTTCAAAAAGTTAAACAAATTGAGCTGAAGCTTAATTGCATAGTGTGAAGTACAGGATGAAACAAACACAAACACACAAACACACATAGGCAAGTACACATATATATTTATTCATATATGCGCACATTCACACATACAGATACACACATTCAAACATACACACACACACACCACACACACACATGCGTTAACGCATAGAAACATACACATACACACAGAAACACAAATAATTTCACACATACAAACAAACACACAGAAACACACATTACGTGCACTGCACAAATACCAGAACACATGTTTGCAACACTACATCCATTAACAAACATATAGTAAAACTCGCAAACATATACGAAGACTTACATACAGACAGACGCATACAAACAGACAGACATACAGACAGCCAGAGACAGACAGACACCATTCCTGCAGACACACACGTAATGGCATATAAGACGTGCGTACAAAATGGTTGCTGAAACGTAATTGTATTCAGGTAGGAAAGTTTATCTCAGAATATTATATATATATATATATATATATATATATATATATAGTTATATATATATAAATAGCGATAATAAATAAATATATATATATATTTATATATATATATTTATATGTGTGTGTATGTGTATGTGCGCTTGTGTTTGTGTTGTGTTTTTAGTGTATGTATCGTTTAACCATACTATTATGTGTTCCGAAGCATACGTATTTGTATGTTCATGCATATTTGAATAAATTATTATTATCGTGTTTCTATGTTTGTGTATGTTTCTATACAAATTTGCTCTTCAAATGTACAAACGTATTTGTTTGTGTTTGTGCCTGACAACGTGGTGTACTAGTTGATTGCTTTGCCGGCTGGCTGGCTGGCTGGCTGGCTGGCTGGCCGGCTGGCTGGCTGGCTGGTTTGATACCATCCCGTGTTGCTTAAACAAACGTTAAGGTCACATGTGTTGATATAGAAGTAATACAAATTGACGCAAATTGAACTTGAAATAACTTGGCTGCGTCCGTGCAAGTTTCAGGTTTTCTGCAGCTAGTAGTAGTATCAGTAGTGGTTATAGTATCATTGCTAGTTGTAGTATCATTGATAGCTGTAGTATCATGGATAGTTATAGTATCGGTGATGGTCGTTGTATTAGTAATAGTTGTATAAGTTGCAGTACCTATGAATGCAATAACAGCAGTAATCAGTAATAGATAGTATCACATGTAAGTTGGTAACAGTGGTGGTAACGATCGTTGTGGTAGTAGTAGTGGCGTTTGTAGCGAGTGTTGTCGGTGAAATAGTTGTAGTGCTTGAATAGAAGTATGTAGAAATTTAAAACAGTAGAAATAGAAAAAAAAGTCATGGTGTTAGTAAAAAAATTACCGTTTGATACTGCAACTTTCAATGATACTACAGCTATCAATGATACTACAAAACTATTATTTATACAACAACCGAGTGCAATAGTAGTAATTAATTTTTATCTGTAGTTTAGTGACGTCAAATAAAAATCATAAAAGAGTCATAGATAACATCATGGTTGTTGCCGCCGTGGAATAGAGTGTGTTAAAAATACTGTTATTAATTACACATTTAAAAATTTGTATTTCCGCTAAAACAAAACAACAAAGAGTACAAGACCGTAAAAAATTTCAACAACAATAGTCTACCTACCAACAAATACACCACCAACGACAAAAAAAATATTTGCATCGATAACTCTAGAACAACTATTACATCATAAATTATGCGCTATATTATTAATTTAAAAATGTATATATGTAATGACGTCAGCAAAGAACAATAATTATCGTCGTCATAAAAACAACACATTCAACAAAAATATAACAAAGTTGACGACAACAGTTTAATACAATTCTACATTCACAGCTAAAAAACAGCAACACAATAATAATATTAATTATAACGCTATTATTAATAACTTATTATTATTGTTATTATTATTGTTATTCTGATATTATTATTATTATTAGATTATTTATATAGCATTTTTTTATAGAAAATTTTTCTCGATGAGTTTAAAAACGGCAACAACAGAGGACCTACCATAGAAATAACATAGATAACAAATTTTAATATGTTAACGCTCATTACAGTGGCGACACTGGCGACAAAAAATAATTGATGGTGCTTTTAATTATTCTGTCTTTCACGCTCTCATGATCGACATCATTATCATCATCAATTTTATCATCATCATCACCACCATTATAGGCATCATCATCATCACCATCATCAATATTATCATCCCCATCGTCATCATCGTCGTCATCTTCATCATCACGTTCATCATTATCATCAACACCACCATCTTAATCTTCATCATCATCATCGTCTTCAATTATTTTTTTAATTTATGGCCAAGTGCACTTTTCATGCATCATAAAATGATTGGGTTGAAAGTTTTTTGAATCTTAAAAATTAAATTATAAATAACGTTAGCACGTAATCAAAAGCAACGACAACAGAACAACAACAACAACAACGATATTAACAACAACAACAACAACGACTACAACAACAACGACAACAACAACAACGACAACAACAACAACATTAACAACAACAACAACATCAGCAACAACGACAACAATTGTTAGAACTACAGCTGTAAAACAATACAACAAAATCATACACAATAAAATCTCAATAATAATTATAATTGTAATAATAATAAAAACAACAACAACAACTATAATAATAATATAATAAAAACGAAAAGGCTGAAAAAAAGAAATTTGCACCCACCTGCTGAACTTAATTAGGACCTGTGTCCCCAGCTTGTCCTAATCAACAATTGTTTCTATTGCCACTTCCTACAATTACTACTATTACTGCTACTATTACTACTACTACTACTACTGTTTCTGCTGCTGCTACTACTACTTTGCTGTCACTAGTAGTAGTAGTAGTAAGATCACTCCAACAGCAGTTACTACGTCAAAAATTCATGACTTGCACTCAAGAGATAATCGTCATCAACGTTTAATACGGATGGATGTCATTGGTTTTTAACGAGCTTCCATATTTCAAATGTGGCTTCAACTGCTGCTGAGTTACTGACTGAGATCTAATTGTTTTCAATGTATTTATTGCTTTGCTTTGTGTTTTTTTCTGGGTGTCGGTGTCAATCGGATTGAGATATTTTTGCTGGAGTCGGAATTTTGGGACAGGCCGGAGCCGAAAATATCCGACTCTGACTGACTTCTTGTTTTTTTTTTTTTTTTTTTTTTTTCACCAATAACACTAAGCAAATTGTCCTGTAGTAATCACATTATTTTTCAGTTGAGTTTAGTCGCACAAATGTATTATTTTGGCGGAAGAGCTTAGTTTTTTTACCGTTTAATCACCACAAAATACTACCACGCTTTAATTATCACTAAATACGACCACATCTTAATTACCACTGAATACGACTACAGCCACCACTACCACCATCACCACTAGCAGCAACCACTTAATTATCACAGAATGTACTACCTGATAGTAGTAAATAAATACATCCTTTTGATGGCTCAGACCTTGGCGTCATTTGTTTGATTGCTCTGAACAGAATAAAAAGGCAAACAATTGCCAGATAACGACGAACGTAGAGCGATTATAAGGCTAAAAATACATTTAGCATGCGCGCTCGTTACCTTCTAAACTGCTACTACTTGCAGTTACTGCTGCTGCTACCACGGCTGCTACTATTTTACTGCTTCTTCTAATACCTTTACTCTTACGGTACTGGTGCTAGTAAAATTTATATTAATACTAATACCATTATTAGTACTACTGTCTACTTCTACAAATATTGTCGTTAAAGTTGCTGCAACTAGTGCGATTGTTACTATTACTACTACTACTACTACTACTACTACTACTACTACTAATACTACTACTACTACTACTACTATTACTATTACTACTACTATTATTACTACTACTAATATTACTATTATTATTACTACTACAACAACTACTACTACGACTACTACTACGACTACTACTACTACTACCATTACTAATCTAAATTTTAACTGAAGTGAAAATCTATTTATTGTTGAAAATAAACAACAACACACAACAAAAAATTTACCACAAGGCAACAACAACAACATCAACAACAACAACAGCAGCAGCAACACAAAACGCTAAAACAACACCAAAAAACAACAAAAATACAGCTACAATGGCGTCGTAAAACAACATAGATAAAAATAATTACCGCTATTATTATTTTGTTTATACTTTTTTTTGCAATTAATTTGAAATTTATAACTGCCGTTACTGTACTTAATAATTATTTTTAAATTTTTTATTATTATTTTTTTTATTTTTATTATTACAAGACAGATATCACGGTGGAGAGCCAGCCAAATAATTAAATCCGAATTAATTATCGTCAATAAATTATGAGTGATGTTACGTGTGATCCCATTGTTTCACTCGCACACACACACACTCTCTCTCTCTACTCTTTCGTTTCTCACTCTCTTTCTCTCTACTCTTTCATTATTTCTCTCTCTCTCTCTCTACCTACTCTTTCATTATTTCTCTCTCTCTCTCTCTCTCTCTCTACACTTTCATTATTTTTTTTTCTCTTTCTCTCTCTCTTTCTCTCTCTCTCTTTCTCTCTCTCTCTTTCTACCAGTCTTTTTCTCTTTCTATCAGTTTCGCCTTTTCTTTCTTTTCCTCTCTTCGTTCTCTCTTTTATAATCCTTTCTTTCCTTCTCCTTTATATTCTTTTTTAAT
>NW_008705459.1:3883527-3884491 GCF_000326865.2 Helobdella robusta | reverse complement strand
ACCATTCCTTTCATATTTACTCCGCTGAAGTTTGTAGTTTTTTTTATGTATGTATGTATGTATGTATGTATGTTTGTTTGTGTATGTGTGTTTGTGTATGTATGTATGTTTGTTTTTGTGTGTGTGTCTATGTATGTATGTATGTGTGTGTTGTGTGTGTTGTGTGTGTGTTGATAATTTGTTTTGTTTGTATGTATGTACGTTTGAATGGATGTTTTGCTTGTTTGTATGTTTGTATAGATGTTTTGTTTGCATGTATGTATCATTTCATTGTTTGTCGTTTTTGTTTCTTATAGGAAAATTTTGATTGTTGCTGCAATTTCTCCCGTTGTCAATTGCCTGGATTATTTATTAACTTATATTGTTTATATGTTATCTGCCATGCGACTATTCTGTTGATTGTGTTTGTATGTCATGTTGTATATGGTGTTTGTTGTTGCATTGTTTGGTCAACAGATTTTTGTTTGCATGTTTCTAACTTGTGATTAATTACGTATCTTTCTTGTCCATTTTGTGTTTTAATTATTTTCAGTTTAAATAAACATCTTCCATCTCTTATCAATCATCACGTGGCAATTTGTTGTGACGTCAACATTCAAATTAGCAAACTTTCATTGAACTCCATCTACGCTCACCCCCTCTCTCACCAACGACACCAAAAACACCAAATAAATCAACCGGGTCGCAGTACGCATACGCATAAAAGACCGGAAGTTGAGCAATACTGCTACTGCTGCTGCTCTTATTGCTATAGTTGTTGTTGTTGTTGTTAACGTTGTTGTAATTTGTTGCTGTTGTATTTTGTTGTTGTTACCGTTGTTGTTGTTGTCGTTGTTGTTGTTAGTTATCGACATGTGTGTGATGTTTGTGTTGTTGATGGTTTATTTACATTGATGTGTAGTTGATGTTGTTTGTGTTGCTGTGTTGATCCCATGTTGGAGTTAATGTTTAAGCTGGTGTTTTT
>NW_008705459.1:3873367-3883477 GCF_000326865.2 Helobdella robusta | reverse complement strand
CTCACACATACCAACCTCAACACAGGCCACACACACACACACACACACACACACACACACACACACACACACACACACACACAAACACAAACACACACACACACGTGTAGAATCACTTGCCAACAAATCAATGCCCTAGTTTTTGAAACAAATTTTAATTGACTCCAACCAAACAACACGCCAATACAAAATATTTCTTTATCTATGAGAAAAAAATATTTTATTTTGAGTATAATCTTTTTGCTCACATCATTTCAGCATGCTACTATAGAAATATTTGTAGCCTTCATTTTTATAGTTGTTATGTTGTTGTTATTATTATTTTTATTATTATCGTTATTATTCATTTCTTTTTTTCTTCTGCTTCTTATTATCATCATCATTATTATCATCATCGTCATGATCGTTGTCATTAGTATTGTTATTATGGTGTAATCATATTACGACTACAATGACCTGGTAGCCTAGTGGTAAGGTCGCCAGTTGCTGTTTCGCAGAGCGTGCAAAGAGCGAGTTCGAATTCGACAAAAAGATTCACATGCTTTGTGTGTGATGCTGATCCTTTTGAACCTAGGAAGAGTTTAATAACCTTTGACCTTTAACCTCAATTGTTTATCAAAAAAACAATAAAATTTATCACTTTTTTAATTTTAGGATCTAGAGTTAAAAAACTTTACCGAAAAAAATTTTTTCGCAAATACACATAAATTAGTGCCAGAAACATTATTTTCACAAGCATTAAGATTGGAAACATCAATTTCGAAACATTAACGTCAGCCAGTTACAGTACAAGATGACAGGACAAACTTATCCTCCTACAGACCAACCAATTCGACAAACGCTACAACTACAACAAACAATAAAAAAAGATATGATTAACATGATTGAAAATGTTTTATATTGCATGTGCTTGCGTATCTATGTTTTTCTTACAAAATATGTTTTATGACTTAGTAATTGATTGGCTGGTTTAATGATTGATTGATTGACTGATGATTAACGGTTAGTTGGTTAACTTGTATTTATATTTAGTACATATAATTAAGTTTAACAGTCAATAACATCATCATCTGTTTTGCTCAATTCTATCAAATATAACACTTATTAATATTTTCTACCGTGCTTATATTTCATTTAAAAAAAAATTAACTCAATATTTTAACACACACACAAACATATTATACACTGTAAACATGCATATACATTGTATACATGCATCTCAGATTCATTACCCTGCATTACACAAATACACAGTCTATTTAATTCAAGTTGTTATAATTTTTACCCATTCTGCTTCCGTCAAAATCTGATTTTCTTTAAGAAAAAATAATTCCATCAAGTATTATTATACTGCGCCAGTAAAGGGTCCAATTCCTTTTGGAGTCTCTCAATATTTGACTTTGAAACTTTTTTTGAATGACGAATGAATTGTTGAATTTTAGATTTCAATCCCTAATTACGAACTGAGAAAAAATGTGTTCGTTTAGTAAGGTTTAAGACAGTGCAAACATACACAACACACACAAACAAACACATACCCACCCATACAAACACACACACACATAAAAAAGCACATACACACAAACACAAACATGCACACACACACGTTATCTTCATGCCCAGACGGTTAATTTCGTACAATTATCATTATTAAAAAATCGAACGGATAAATCCAATCAAAAAAGAAATTTCTGTCAGATAAAAATACATTATTGTCATTATCTTACATTTAATCGTTCTTTATCACATTCCAGCACACACACACACACACCAACTAACATGCACACACAGACATTCATACATTCATACATACATACATACATACATAAAAACATACTACATCGTTAATTTCTCCACCAGTAATTTGTATATGAGCATGGGATATGAACGTGTTCATATGTGTCTTTGTTTATGTTATTTTTCTATTTCGTCAAAAATTTTTAACAATAATTTATTAGATTTATTAAAATTAAGAAATCTTTCTTGATAGTGAAATATTATTCCACGGATTTATCTTAGAGCAATTATTATTTATCAACTGGGCTATATGTATGTGTGAGTGGTTTGTATGTGTGTGTGGTGTGTGTGTGTGTGTGTGGTGTGGTGTGTGTCGTGTGTGCATGTGTGTTTGTTGATGGATGTGTTATTGATTATGGTAATATTTTGAAAAATTTTGATAAAATCCACAATAAAAATAATTATAAGAATAATAAAGAAAAATAATAATACTGCCCGAGGGATAATAAAATTTTTATTTTCATAACTCGTGCGCAGATTTTTCAGCGTTCTTCTTTGCAGTGGTAGCGCACATAATTTGAACGAAATTAGAATTTTATCGATGAGTCTGGCATATTTTCGCATCCGGGTTGATAGTTGGCTGGTTGGTTGGCTGGTTGGTTGACTGGCTGGTGGTTGGCAGGTTGGTTGGCTGGTTGGTTGGATAGTCTGTTTGGTTGGTTGGCTGGTTGATTGGTTAGTTGGATGGTTTGTTGACTGATTGATTGGCTGGTTTGTTAGTTTGTTAATTTTTTGGATACTCTGTTTACTGGCTTGTTGGTTGTAAGTACGAAAGCATAGAACCAATGCATCTTACACATCTCTTCCTGTATTCAATCTAGGTCAAGCAAATATGAGCAGACACTTTCAGTTACTTCACCATCTGGTCGCCTATTTGTTTAATTCCTATATTTATTATTTCTTTAATATTTATTTATGTTCAAATACCAATGATGAAACTTATTTGATCTTCAATGAAATACATCGAGAACGTACCTACTGAAGCCAGCACTGACACCAGCGCGCAAATGTCACGGCCAAATTTCTCATTGCATTTTGAACAGTTAATGTTTTCATATTTTAACAATTTAATTTCTCCAAAAAAATATTTTATTTTTGTAAAATATGGAAAGAGAAATGCTGATATAGAATAGGAACAAAGCAAGAGGCCTAAGGTTTGGAGTATTTCGTTGACGCAGCTAATTAAGTAGGCGTTCGTCTTAAAAATTTGATCAAACCATAGTGAAGGACCAAACATTGGCATTGTTTTCGCTCTATTGTTTGTTTAAAATACATGAAGTGTTAGTTTTGTTAAAATTTTCTTTTTTTAAAATGGCACATATTTTTTTATATTTATTTATCATCATTCATTATAGTTTGATTATTTGTTTATTTAATTATTCTTTTATCTATTTCTTCATTATCATTGTTTGTTCATTCATTCATTTTTTCATTCATTCAATCATTTGTTCATTTATTTATTCATTTGTTCATTTATTTGTTAATTCATTCATTTGCTTTTTTGTTTATAGACTCATTACTCATTCATCCAATCATTTACTCAGTCACTCATCATTCATTCATTTGTTTATTCATTGCGTTAGTCCGGCGTGATATGAGAGAGACGGAGAGAGAGAGAAAGAGAGAGAGAGAGAGAGAGAGAGAGAGAGAGAGAGAGAGAGAGAGAGAGAAAGAGAGAGAAGAGAAAAAGTGAGAGAGAGGAGAGAAAAAGAAAGGAGAGAAAAAGAGAGAAGTTAATTAAAGCAAAATCAGCATTTTAATTGCATTTGCTTCGTTCGCTGGTAGGTCTGTTACTCGCTACCTCCAAATTGCAGGCCCAACAACGGAAAATTTTTTTTGGAAAGTAATTTTTTTTCGGAGAACACATTTGTTTGATTTTGCGATTGAGTAATTTTGCTTAAAATTACATTAAAGTATTTTTACTATGTTTTTTTCACAATCATTAGCTTTAGTCGTTGCGCAAATAGCAATAGTTGTAACAATAGTAGCAGAAGTACTAGCAGTAGCTGCAGTAATGGTAGAAGGAGTGGTAAAAGTAGTAGTAGCAGCAGCAGCAGCAGCAGCAGTAGTAGTAGTAGTAGTAGTAGTAGTGGTGGTGGTGGTGGTAGTAGTGGTAGTTGTAGAAGCAGTAGTAGTAATTGTAAGATAAATGGATAGAAATTATTAGCAGCTCAAGTTGATATTTTTGAAATTGACAATCGTGTGAAATTACAAAAGTTTCAAGTTTAATTGAGTTAGTAAATGACTTAATGATGATGGGATTTATGTAATAACAAAAATCAGAACGTTGAACGTTAACATTTATGACCATAATAAGAGATGTAATTAATGTAATGGCGTAAAAATAATGTTATAAAATGATATCAGTTGACATGGTTGGCTGAACATTATGCCATGCATGTTTTGGTAATTTTTTCGTTGTTCCTCCAAAAATATAGAATAAATATGTTAACTTTTTTCAATCCGAAAAAAACTACGTTACATAAAATACACTTTTACGCACATCTTACGCACACACAACAACGCATACAACATCCCATACGTACGTAAAACAATGCGCACATATATGCAAACAGCAACAAAGACCTTACATGCACTTTTTTGCACCTTTATAAAAAACAAAAAAAAAACATGGTACACAAACAGGCAGACAAACACACATTTACACACATTCTCACACAAGCACACACACATACACACACACTTACAAACACACACACAGCAGCAAATACACACACACACACAAACAATTGCACAAACCCATTTGCAGCCAGAAATGTCAGATAAAAAAATACACACAGATAATTTTTACATATTTTTTCATTGCAAGGACCTCAGCATTTGCAATTAAACAACTTTCGTGATCTTTTTCCCAAACTCTATTTCTCTTTTTCAAATTTTTTTTCTTTTCCATGTTTTTAATTTTCCCTCCCTAACTTTTTTTCTGCATATGTGATTCTGCATTCAACACGGAATATCGGCTCTTTTTTTATCCGCAGTTTTGTATGCGTCTTGCTGTTTCTATGCTAGCGTACGTCTGCGGATGTGTACAATCGTTCATTTGTGCACGTGTATGTTTACATAAGTCTGAAGCTATCTGCATACGTGTGTGCACATATATCCGATCATGTTTGCATTCATGTATGTATGCAAAAGTATGCAAACATGCGTGTAAGTTGTTATTCGTGTTCGCGTATATCGCTGCATAGATTTTAATATGTCTGCTTGTTTATTACATTTCTTCCTCCTATCTACAAGTGTCACTTTGCTTGTTTGCATATTTTTGTACATGTGAGGTGCTCGGAACGTCCTGCCTGGTCAAATAGCACAATTCACAGTACCTGGTCAATAACAGCCGATTATTGTTAGCGGGAAAGTTATTTTGGCCACTATAGCTGTTAAAAATAATCTAAGTCCGAACAGGAGACTTTTTGGCATTTGGTAGCCGGCTTCCGTCAAATCGACAACTGGGTCATCGGTCAGTTTCACTATTCGGTGTTGCATCTCTGTTGCGTTCACCGATGCTGGGTGTATGTTTTTGTTCGTGGTTATAACAATGTTTGCATTGCAGAGAACTGCGTGGTTGTACGTATTTACATATTGTAATGTATCATTTTGTAGCTATGTGTTTATATCTATCTATGAGGTTATCTGTCATTGTACGTTTGTGTACGAGTGTACGTTCGTTTGAGTGCAGTTTGCTTTGAAGGATGTGCGCGCATTGCTAGGATTTGAGCGGGAAAACACGCGTCAGCGTGGATGATTGACGCAATCCTTTGTGAGTGTTGTACGAAATGCAGCAAAGCATAATCATTATTTCGGTAATTAATAACGCTTTAAAAAATGCAAATACTGATCAAACTACTACTACTACTATTACTACTACTACTACTACTACTACTACTACTACTACTACTACTACTACTACTAATAATAATAATAATAATAATAATAATAAAAATAATAATAATAATAATAACAATACAAATAACCATCATTTAGGTCATTTATCATTCTATTTTGATGTTATTATTATTATTAACTTTATTGTTACTGTCGTTATTATTGTTATTAATGTTATTTTTGTAATATATAGAGTTCTCAGTCACGCCATTGCGCCATCTCGCTTCACTTTTTCGCATTTGATCTCAGCCTACAATGGAGCTATCTATTATTATTGTTATTATTATTGTTATTTTTGTTGTTATTTTTCTGTTATTATTATTTTTATTATTTTTAATATTATCGTTATTATTGCGGTATCTTTTATTGATATTATTTTGATGGATGTATTGTCATTGCTATTGCCATTGTTGTTATTATTATTATTATCAGATTTAAATTTACGTTTAGATTAAATATGATTTTATAATTATTTCATTATTAATATTTGGTATTTGGAGTTAGAAAATAAAAAGATGTTCCCATTATTATTATTATTATTATTAATATAATTATTATAATTATTATTATTATTATTATTAATATTATTATTACGAATACAAAGAAATAATACAACACATAGGCCTACACTCTAATACCTGTTTGAGGTGCACTGCCCAAAATCAAACCCAAATCATCCAGCTACAGATACTACCAAAAAAAATTTTTTCCATCCAGAGTAATATTAGTAGTAGTATTAGTAGCAGTAGTAGTAGTAGTAGTAGTAGTAGTAGTAGTAGTAGTAATAGTAGTAGCAGTAGTAGTAGTAGTAGTAATAGTAGTAGCAGTAGTAGTAGTAGTAATAGTAGTAGTAGTAGTAGTAGTAGTAGTAGTAGTAGTAGTAGTAGTAGTAGTAGTAGTAGTAGTAATAGTAGTAGTAGTAGTAGTAGTAGTAGAAGTAGTAGTAGTAGTAGTTGTAGTAGTAACAGTATTAGTATTAGTAGTAGTATTAATAGCAGTAGTAGTAGTATTAGTAGTAGTAATCGTGGTGTAAAGGTAGTAATGATGTAGTCATAGTAGTAATAATTATATTCTAATTGTGATATCGGTGGTTGGTGATAGTAGGAGTATTTTTAATGTTGGCGAAAGTACAATTAAAAATACTAGCAACAATAATAGTGTTTATAGTTTTAGCAGTACTGCTTTTATTTAGCAATGTCAGTACTTAGTAGTAGTAGTAGTGTAGCAGGCGGCGGCGGCGCTGCAGGAGTAGTAGTAGTAGTAGTAATAGTTTTTTTTTTTTTTTTTGTAATGGTTATGATTGACATTTTTTTTATAATTAATGATAGTTGTGGTTTGTGTTGTAATATTTCAATTTTAAGTGTAGTAGTAGTTAGTAATAGTAAAAAATGAACAGGTGCCACAGCGCAGCAAAAATATTATTCCAATGCAGCGGCGTCTGCAGCCACAGTTTTAGTAGAAGTTGTATTATTAACAGAAGCAGCAAAAATAGTAATAGTAGCACTGATTAAAGTAGTAGTAGTTAAAAGCAGTATTAGACGAAGTGGTAGTGATGTTATGTTTGGTAATAGCTTGTATATAGATGATTAATCATGGGACAGCAACGTTAATTGTGCAACGAGTCTATTCAATGATAGATCGCTTGTGTCGCTGCTAGTGCGTTTTACTGCTTGCTCGCCCGCTCTTGCGTTTATGTATCTATGCATGTATCTGTTTGTGTGTGTGTGTGTTTGTGTAGGTCTGCCTGTGAGTACGTCTGTGTGTTTCCATATGTGAGTGCTTTTTTGTGAGACTGTGTCTAGCTTAAGTGTCTGTGAGAGCGAGTACGATCACGAGTGCGATCACGTGCACGTGTGTTTGTTTTGTTTACGTGCCTATTACGTCTATGCGAGTACTGGTTGTGATATGACTGTTTCATGTTTGCGAGTGCTTGTTTGTTTGTTCGTTCGTTCGTTCGTCTGCCTCAGCGTTTTGTTCACATTGTTGTGCATTCAATGCAAAATTATATTAGCATTCATGCCGAAGTCGCAACATTTTTTGGTATCTATTATTACTATTTGTTGCTTATTAAACAGTTCTTTTTTTCACTGAAACAAAAGCATTAATCATTGAAAAATATGAGCATTAGAAGGAAGACTGCAGCCTGGTGTGTGCATGCGTCGTGCAATGTTCAGCGAACTCTCTAACGTAATTTGTTCTAAGAATCAGGTTTAAGGAATATGAGTATATCAATCAATCATTTCTTGGCTCCTCTCCACACGCACAAACAAACACGCATCTTTAAGCACGTTCACGCATATATGAAAACAAAAACAATTATATACACATATGTACAAAGGGACATATACACACGCGCGTACAAAGAGGCAATCACACACACACACACACACACACACACACACACACACACACACACACACACGTACTTGCATACAAATGTGTAAATGTATATGAAGTAAAAATATGAAAAATGTTATCAATGAAAACGTGCACTCATATTTTTTGAGACTCATGTGTCACAATGCTTTTTAAATTAAGCTTATTTAAGCACGTATTTTTCTGTGAGTTTATAAATAGATGGAGATCTGCGGATGTTGGTTGATGCAAGTATTTCTTGCAATGACTCACAACTTCATGTCAACGTCCATAAAACAACTTTCAATCATTGAAACACAAAATTAATCATACTTGCACCAGCATAAATTTTATCCACATACTGACACTAAAAAAATACAAACCGACAAGTATACAAACAAACATACAAACAAACATTCAAACACATAAACAAACAAACAGACATACAAACACACAAAACAAACTAGCCTGTAAACACACAATGATACAGGCATGACAAAATAGGCTTTCACGCAGGAACTGACGGCAAGCACAATGTTAATTGCACGCACCTCGTTTCAAATACTAACCCGTCTAGAGTAACAACCAAAAAAAACCTGAGAATTATTAACATTAAAACTAACAGAATAACAACAGCAGCAACAAAGCAGCAACAACAAAACAACATCAACAACAATGACAGCGGAAACAACGACAACAACAAAACAAGCAGGCATAAACGCACTACAACGTACAACATCCCAGACCTCAATCAACGCGGCAGCAAAACTAACGCGGACAATCGTGCGTATCGTCCAAAGAGAAAGAAAGCATTGCGAAGAAAAAACGCATTAAAAACAAATACTTATAAGATTATGGAAGGTATAAAAACGTAAAATATATACGAATGCGTATAACATTATGTTACACGCACGCACACACACACACACAACACACACACAGACATATAAATATATATGTCTGTGTATACGTTTGCATAAATATGCGTATATGAACGGCGTAATGGTATACATTATTGACGTCGTACGCTCACTTTTATATGTGAAAAGAGCATTGCGTACGTCAGTCATCTACGTAATTAAACAAACATAACACGTACATAACACGTACCAAACAAACATAACACGTACGTAACACGTACATAACACGCATTCAATTCATTTTGCATGATGTATTTGGATAGCAATAGTTTCAATAAATTTTCATGATGAACTTGGATGGTAATTCACTTTTCAATAAATTGAACAATTCCCATAGAATTCTAGTAAGGAAAATTGAAAAGACAAGCTCTAAATTGATTAATGCCAACGATTCGGTAGAAAATATTGTCTTCTACCAACCTACATGTAAACTGTAAAGTATCTATAACATGAGAATTATATATAGCCAATATATTATATTATAGGGACATACATTACGTGTTTTTAAAAAAGGTGTGAACGCACAAAAGCCATTGTAGGAAGGGTAAAGATGAAAAAAATACATTGAAATGTATTTTAATATTAGCACATGAAATAGAAATTTATAGAAAACAACTTTTCATAAATCAGTTTAATCAAGCAAGTCTTCATCACACGTGTGTGTGTGTGTGTGTGTTTGTGTGTGTGTGTGTGTGTGTGTGTATGCGTGTTAGTAGGAGCCCATGTTTAAAAACAACAGTCATAAAACCATCATGTAACCATGTGTGTAAGTGTGTGTATGGGTATGTATGTATGTAATGTATGTGTGTATGTATGTATGTATGTATGTATGTATGTATGTATGTATGTATGTATGTATGTATGTATGTATGTATGTATGTATGTATGTATGTATGTATGTATGTATGTATGTATGTATGTATGTATGTATGTATGTATGTATGTATGTATGTATGTATGTATGTATGTATGTATGTATGTATGTATGTATGTATGTATGTATGTATGTATGTATGTATGTATGTATGTATGTATGTATGTATGTATGTATGTATGTATGTATGTATGTATGTATGTATG
This sequence comes from Helobdella robusta, assembly GCF_000326865.2. NCBI lineage: Eukaryota > Metazoa > Annelida > Clitellata > Rhynchobdellida > Glossiphoniidae > Helobdella > Helobdella robusta. The sequence goes on along the minus strand of NW_008705459.1, from coordinate 3,873,422 downwards.
TATGCACATGTACAAACAAATATACAAACTTTTCTAATGTTACTGTCTCAATAAA
>NW_008705459.1:3811832-3873217 GCF_000326865.2 Helobdella robusta | reverse complement strand
CTTCTTCATCATTATCTTGTTCTACATTATCTTCATCACTTTACCATCTTCTATTTTATCATCATACTCATCATCGTCGTCGTCATCATCATCCTCATCATCACTTCGGTGTCATCATCTCTTGGAATTTCGTTGGTCAGCATTTATATTCAGAGAAAGCATGCGTCTAAATAGATTTGGCTAATTTTAATTAAATCGAATAAACTGGGTATGAACGGCACAATGGAAACACATCCATCCATCCATTCTGAACTTTTTCCTCATATGCTTCCGATCATTTTAAAAATTATAAAAGAGCGCATTATTACGTACGTAGCAAAATGTATTGCAACCTCATGGTACTAAATATATGCGGGAGAAGAGAAGCAATACCATTTTTCTTTTAAAGATGTTTTGCATGTTGCTTCCATGCGATGATGTTCAAGGCAATATTTTCCATTGTTGGTTTTTGCATTGCATGCTTTGCCATTAAAAATTCAATCAAGAGGAGAGAACTTATTAAATATTTTTTAAATGGCGACCCGTCATTTCTAGCCAAATTTTTTTTTCAAATTTAATAAACAAACTCACTTCTTCAACGTTATAACGAAGTTTTTACTTCCATGCGAATGAAATATGCATGATTTGAAAATGTAAAAAAAATTGTTACTTACCATTATCCTCCTTTTCTGACAAAAAATATGAACACCAATAAATCATTCACCTCAGTCCTCAGCAGCACTCACAAAGTCACTTCTAAATGTTTTCCAAGCTTTTTATATAATCCCTTCAGCACATGTGTGTCGTGGCCCACTACTACATTGTCAGTTGACTGGGTAAGGGTTTGAACTGACCAAGCATGCGTAGAAATATTCTTCAAAACAGAATCTGCCATGCTAAGTAGGCTACCAAGCAGATTGTAAAATGAAATGCTTCGATGAAAAAGGGTATTTGGTAGGGAATTGTGATGAAAGTAATTTAAAACGACCAAACTCCAAAAATTCAATTAAGCTCCAATCAGAATTTATTTCTAAAAAATCAAATAAATCAATGATAATCCTCATCAGCAGCTTAACCCAAATATTTTCAGGGTAAATTCTTACAAACAAATTGCCATTCAGCGATTTTCGTCAAATCAACTGACCCAACGTCACAACACAAGCAGTGCTGAATTGATGAAATCAATTTCAGTCATCATTGCTGTCTAAACACACAAAGAAACATTCAAACATGCATGTGTATGTAACAAACAAAATGTGTAGGTTGACTTGGATTAAAAATAAAACATTCTACAGCTGGTTCTTCTGAGTTAGTGCATATTTCATTGGACACATAATAAACAACCATTACTATTATTCCAATAATGATTTTATTTTTGTGCTGTATGTTTATATACGTACAGTTATTTACATAATGGCCTTACTTAACTTTCAGGTTTCGAAATTGCATGTCAATGAATCAGAACATTTTTTCCAACAATTCCATTTTCCAATAACATTCAGTATTCTATTTAACTATTTTATGCTTAATTCCCTCAAAATTTATCTTATTATATTATTGCGCTCATACCAAACTCTTGCGTTTTTTAATTTTTTAATTGGTGCTGTGACATTGGGAATTCTCAACATTTCAAAATTGAAAGCTTTTTCAAATACATTTTGAGTTCGCAAAAAACTCTTATCTTCATTTTTCAAAACTATTTTATTTTTCGTAATTGAGCAAAACTGAGTTATTGAAATCGGATACACAATACAAAAGATAGTTTGAATAAAAGTAAGAGTAATTTATTCTAGTATAAATTAACAGCAAATGTTGTTTCTGTCCAAGCGTTAAGTGCTAAGCAAGGCGGTAGTATTAATTGTAGCAGTAGTAACTTAATGTTCCAGTAAGTGAAACGCGTTAAAATGTGAATAAATAGCAGAAGCAGCGGCAATTGTAGTCGCTGGAACGTGTAGTTGTGGTCAGAAAGCAACTTAATTGTCGTGGTAGTTGTCGTTGTTCAACTTTATTGCTAGACGCTTTTATGCATCTCAGAAGGGATATTGCATTAATTTTAATGGCGCCCTACCTCCATCACCAGCACTACTACTTCAGCCACAACCACAACAATATTTCTGGATCAGTAACAACTACTACCTCAACCACTACTGCAACAATATTTCTGAATCAGTAAAAGCCAGGTAATAATACTAATACAATTTTGAATAATAACAGGTAGACGTTTAAATCAGCCACACAGCAATTGCAAATATTTTTAGAGTCTTTGGTTTTTTGTTTTTTAACAAAATTAAAACAAAAGTAAAAGCAAGTTGACCATTTTTCCGGACACAAATCAAATCGATAGTGTTTTATAATAGTATTAATAATAATAGTAATAATAATAAAAATAATAATAATAATATAAATAATAATAATAATAATATATCAATTAATGCAATTTATTTTTTAAAATTATTATTCAAAGTTCTCCCATCAAACTCCATCACGTTCAATTGTTTTGATGAATAATTAATGATTGTCTACGGGCGGAAAGTTCTTGAATTTGTATGTGCGCGTGTATGTGAGTGTGTGTTTTTGTGTGTGTGTATCTGCATATGTGTGTGCGTGTGTGTTTGTGTGTGTATACAAAATTTGATAAATTTATCTGCATCTATTTTTTCGAAAACTTCTTGGCAAGCAAATACAGGCAGATTGAAATTGTAGCTTCAGGTCTTAATAGAAGTGCATGATCATTGATAATCTATCGTATTTTGTTGGATTTTTGATTTTTCGATTGTTTAGTTTTAATTTTTAATTTTTTTTTGGTTTTGTTGGTTTAAAATGTTTTTTATTGTAACTGATTTTGTTTGTTTGTATCGTTACTCTCCATTTTTGGCTCCATCATTTAATCTTCATCGCGGGTTGCAAGGAGTACCATCATCGTCGTCATCATCTTCACCGATCTTACCAAGCAAGTTACGTATGGCGATTTCAGTTTTAATATGCGGATGTTGAGCGGAAGACAGGCTGGAGCCGGAGAAAGAGAGGCCAACGTTGCAATCATCTTGTAATTAGTTTGCACGTACTTTGTGTGTGCGTGTACGTGCGTATGTGTATGTGTGCGTGTATGTGCATATGTGCGAATTTGTTTACTGAAGGCAGGCAGAAGCCTGAGAGAGAGAGAGAGAGGGGGGGGGGGCAATTGTTTACGTACGTATGTACGTGTATGTGTGTGCTTGCATGTAAGGTTGTGCGTCTGTACATGTACACGATCGCTTTTGTGTGCGGGTGACGTCAGAATGGCGATGATCGATGTATTTAAAAGTGAATTGAGATAGATTAATTGGCTTTAATGGGGCCATCTGTTGTCAAAATTAAATTAGGTGATCGAATTAATTGGAATAATTTTTCGACGTTCCGACGGTAATATTGATGATTATGATACTGATTGTGATGATGATGACGATGATGACGGTGATGATGATGACGATGATGACAACCAGCACACCCATGAAAATAATATGTTCTAAATGATGAAATTAATCTTTAAAATGGCGGCGATCAACTTGACGATGAAGACCATGACGATAATATTGTCAACTGTAATGGCAGAATAAACTTTAATAATAATAATAATAATAATAATAATAATAATAATGATAATAATAATAATAATTTTGAATTAGTTAGTACAGAGAAAAAGAATAATGATAACAAAGGAACCAAATGATTATATTTTGAAGGTTATAATTCCGTTAAGTAATGAGTAGCAACGACAAACCTAAGTCAAAACATTAACGAAGATATAAGTGGTGATGAATAAATGTTATTTATAGAAACAGTGATGATAAGTAAGTTTCATTAATGATGATAAAGGTGATAACGATAATGATTAATCTTGATAATAATGATGACGGTGATGATGATGATGACGATGATGATGGTGATGATGATGATAGTCGTCGAAAATAATCTTTAAGAAAAATGCCTCCATGGCACAGCAAAGATGATGAAAATTAAAAAAAATTACCATTATATCTCATGATGATGATGATGATGATTATAACGATAATGATGATGGAATGATGACGATGATGATGACGACGACGACGACGAAGATAATGATGATTTGATGAGGTTGGACGCCATTGTGTTTTTATAAACTTGACGATTATAAAGAAACAAGCTGACAACAATGACGTGTTGGAGATTAAACTTCTAATTGGGCATCGCCATCTGTATTATCCTGTATTTTAAAATATCGTCATCATCATCATCATCGCCATAATCTTCAACAACATCATTATTCTCATCGTCATCATCATCATCATCGTCGTCGTCATCATCATCATTATCACATCATCATCCTTGTCCTCGTCGTCGTCTTCGTTACCATCATCATCATCATCTTAATCACAACAAAATTATCATCACATCATTGTCATCACCAACAATATTACAATCTACATAATTTCTTGATTTAATCGCCATATGCACGCCATCTTTTGCGTCATCATTGGTCGAATTACTTTAGCCATCATTTTCATTGTCACGTTCACCAAAACTTCACCACCTTTCATCATATCCTAATCCTAATCACAATCATTTTCTCTCTTTTTATTCATAACTTTCATCGTTTATTGCATTATCACAACATGTGACTAAGCAAACATGTTGCTACGTAGTTACACACACACACACACACACACACACACACACACACACACACACAAACACAAACACACACACACAAACACACACACACACACAAACACACACACACACACAAACGGTGGTATACCTACACACGCACAAAAGTGCAAACATGTTTTTATACTTTCAAAAATACGCACATACCTACAAGAATACAAATACACAAACGTTAAAACATACCGGTGTACGTTTATATATACTGAATACCTACGTACGTAAGTACAATTCTTAATCTATGTAGAAATGATCATTGGGTTTACGAATGCAAAATGTACAATGTACATACACGCAAAATACCTAAATACCCACGCGGCAACAAACAAGCTAAGGAGGATGTATAGTTAGTTGAGACGACTTTTTACAAATAGCTTCAAACGCCTGCTCGTGCACTATGACGTATGTATGACGCGATTATCACTGTATCATTCTCATAATCACTGTATCATTCTTATTGTCATCAGTACTATCAATATTAACACCCTTACATCATTTCTTTACCATCGTCATTCTATCATCACCGACAAATCACTTTTCCAACTAGCTTCAAAACAAAATTTGTAAACCTTGAGATTTGAGATGCTGTTAACAAAAATTCACTGAAAAACCCGGCGCCCAAGTATATGTAATAGAGATTTCACACAGACGAATACACAGAGGCAAACAAAATTATCTGTCATTCAATAACGTACACATACACACACAAATATATACTCACACACACACTCACACACAAACACACACAATCACGCACACATACACACACATACTCACACACACACACAAACACACACACACAAATTTACAAACACACTATACAAAAACGCAGATATTATTTGCAGACATACACATACACTGCACATACACACACACACACACACACATATACATATATATATATATGTATATATAACAACAACATAATAAAAATAATAATACGAAAACCCATACAATATACACGGGATCATTAACACGTGATAAACAAAGCAGTGGGTTGACAGAATTAACAATACTGGAGAGTACATCACACATGTCACAAACAAAAACAGCGCGCTAACAAACGAAATAATAATAATAATAAAAATAACATAATTTTTATTATTTTTACATAAATACATACATACATACTAATTTATTAATTTATGTCTGAGAACAGACAAATTCCCTAAAATGGCCAAACATGGCCAAAAATGTCGTACCTATTCTTAAAAAAACAGATCTGGATGTGAACGATTTAAATAATTATAGACCAATAACCAATCTTTCGTTTATTTCAAAGGTCATCGAACGTATCGTTGCTCGGGGGCTGTTGAAGTATCTGGCGCGTAACAACTTGTTATCTGCTCATCAATCAGGCTACAGACAGTTCCACTCAACGGAAACTGCTCTGCTGCAGATATCGTCGGTGTTATACAAGGCTTTGGATGCACAGGATATTTCATTGCTGGCGTTCCTAGATATGAGCGCGGCTTTTGACTGCGTCGACTATGAGATACTGTTGAAACGAATCCACTTCAGTTTTGGGGTCACGGGTGTTGCTCATTCATGTTTCAACTCTTACCTCACGTCAAGAACACAGCAGGTTTTGTTTAACGATGAGTTGTCAATAACTGAGGTTGTCACATCTGGTGTACCACAAGGGTCGGTTTTGGGACCGATACTGTTTCTTTTATATACGTCCGACGTACTAGAAATAATAGATAAATCTGGGATGTTTTGTCATGACATACAGATGATTGTCAGCTGTCCTGCCGATAAATTTCAAGATGCTGTTACTAGGTTAGTGCATTGTTTGACTGAGGTGAGTGTGTGGATGTTATCAAATCGACTGAAACTCAACCAGGGTAAAACTAAACTGATGAAAGTAGGCACATGGCAGCAGCTGTCGCGAGTCAAGATTGATTTTGTTACTCTAGATGGACATAATATTGAGTGTAGCAGTAATGCCTCTAATCTGGGAATGATCGTTGACTCAAGATTGACGTACTAACTAACTACTAACTAAAGTGTGTGCTGCTCAATTACATAAAATACGTTCTATAAGAAAATCCTTGAACAAAAGCACGATTGAAGGTTTAATGCATGCGTTCATTCACTCTCGGTTGGACTACTGCAACAGTATGTATTATGGTTTACCTGATAAATCTTTTTTAATTAGCGCCATATAAATATTCGTATATACATACGTACATACATACATACATACATACATACATACATACATACATACATACATACATACATACATACATACATACATACATACATACATACATACATACATACATACATACATACATACATACATACATACATACATACATACATACATACATACATACATACATACATACATACATACATACATACATACATACATACATACATACATACATACATACATACATACATACATACATACATACACACATACAAACAAACAAACATACAAACGCATTTATAGGAAATGGATCAGCATAAAATGCATGGTGTCAAGGAATCAATCAATCTGCCGTATTTATACTTCCGGTTCGGGAACGATCAATGATCTTTCATTTTATTATTATTATTATTATTGATAAAAAAAATATTATTATAATTATTATTCTTATCAGTATTATTGATATCAATATTTTAGTAGGGGTAATTATAATAATAATAATGATATTAATAATTATGATAATAATAATAATAATACAAATATTGTTTTTATTACATTAATTTTATTGTTGATATTATTAACTAAGCCGTTTCCGTGTTTAATGTTATTGTTTTCAGCGTCTTTGGGAACAGCTTTCCTGTTATAATTATTATTGTTATTGTTGTCTTTGTTGAGGTAATTATTATTATTGTTACTATTGTTAATGTTATTATTATCATTATTATTTCTGTTGTTGTTTTTTGATTGTGGGGTGTTTATAGTTTTCTTGTAATAATAATAATATATGTAAGTGTAATAAAAAATAGAAATAGAAATAACAAAACGCAGACCAACCCTCTACCTGGGTAGAGTAACCAATCAAACAACTATCTGACAGATCAACCGACAAAAAACAAACCAACAAATCAACCGGTCAATCAATCAACCGGTCAATCAATCAATCGGTCAATCAATCAATCGGTCAATCAATCAATCGGTCAATCAATCAATCGGTTAATCAACCGGAAAATCAATCAATCGGTCAATCAATCTGTCGACCAACCATCACGTGACTACTTGGGTCATATCTGTAAACAAGAGAAGTGGACTAGACAAACATTGCTATGATGCTGAAATTGCTATTATTGTTATCTTTATTCTCTCCTATTCTTATTTTTTTATTTTTATTTTTGTTATTATTATTGTTATTATTATTGTTGATGTTGTTTTGTTGTTGTTCTGTTGATGGCGGGGTCACTTTATTTTATAGCATGTCTCCGTAGTGCAGAAATGATGTATGAGGAATGAACAACATCAACAACAACAATAAGATTAACAGCTACAACAACATCAACAACAACAACAATAAGATTAACAGCTGCAACAACATCAACAACAATAACATTGAAATTAGCAACTGCAACAACATGAACAACAACAATAACATTAACAGTTGCAACAACATTAACAAGTCCAACAACATCAAAGACATCAAAAACATCAGGGTTAACAACGCGTAGTCAAACCAACAGCAACAATAATATTAACAAAAACCAACAACAATTGATAATAAATAGCCTCTAAAATGAAAACCAAAACAATATCTTCATCTGATGCATTGAGACAAATAACAAGACTTTGAAATTAATCCACACACAACATATAAACACACGCACACGCACGCACACACACACACACACACAAAGATGAGAGAGAGAAAGAGAGAGAGAAAAATACACATACACGTAGACATGAAGACATCACGTACGTACATATGTAAATAAATACATGACAGTTTATAAATAGTCACACCATCATCGTCTTCATCGAATTGATCATTATAATCGTTTTAATCATCGCTATCCTCATCGTAGTCTTCATCATTGTTATCACAATCGTTATTACTTTTCTGATCAACTTTATCATCTTCATTGCCAGCCACATTTATGGAATGATGTATCTATCTAAATAATTTCGGTTAGCAAAACAACAACAACAATAATAACAACAACAACTATTGCGACGAAAACAACAAAAACAACAATAAAAATATTAGCAACAGCAACAGCAATAGCAGCAGCAGCAACAACAACAACAATAGCAACAGCAACAATAGAAATAACAATAACAAAGTCGTTGATGAATGACGTAGTTTTATGTTCTTTCAAAAGAATGTATAAATGAATGAATGAATGAATGAATGAATGAATGAATGAACGAATGAACAAATGAACGAACGAATGAATGAATGAATGAATGAATGAATGAACGACTGAATGAATGAACGAATGAATGAATGAATGAATGAATGAATGAATGAATGAATGAATGAATGAATGAATGAATGAATGAATGAATGAATGAATGAATGAATGAATGAACGAATGAACGAATGAACAAATGAACAAATGAACGAACGAACGAATGAACGAATGAACGAATGAACGAATGAACGAATAAATGAACGAATGAACGAATGAATGAATGAATGAACGAATGAACTAAAAAAGGAACTGCTGCTGCTAGTACTGTTACTACTACTACTATACTACTACTACAACTACAACAAAAACAACAACTACAACAACAACTACTACTACAACAACAGCAACTACTATTACTACTAATAATGATTATATAATTACTATTACTATTACTATTAAAAACTGCAAGCGCCACTACTACTACTACTACCTCTGCTGCTGCTGCTACTGCTGCTACTGCTGCTGCTACTGCTGCTAATACTGCTGCTGCCATTGCTACTATCTTCGACCAATTTTGAATTTTATTTCAAATTCGACGCATCCTCATTTTAATACAGAGATTAACTCTTACTCTTGCTTACACCAAGTTTGCCGCCACCATCATTATCATCATCATCATCATCATCATCGTCGTCATCATCATCATCATCACCATCATCTTACTCGTCGTTGTCGTCGTCGTCATCATCGTTATCACCATCATCATCAGTATCAGTTCTATCTATCAATCATTCTTATCACTTCCGTCGCATTCGTTTTCATCATCATCATCATCATCATCATCATCATCATCATCATCATCATCATCATCATCGTCATCATCCATCGTCATCATTATCTCGATCAATTCTACCATGACCGTTACCATCCTCTTCACTGTCATCGTACATTTCATTATCATCACCAAAATCATTATCACCACTACCGCCACCATTATCATCATCAGCAACACCACAAACATTACTATCAGCACTACCATCGTCTTCATCACCTTTGATCTTCGAGTGATGTGTGACCTTGACTTTGGCGGGATAGTAAGGTCAAGATGGTGACGCTTCTTAAGGTGACGATGATGATTGTGATGATGATGATAAAAGAAGTCGAAATGATGATGATGATGATGATACAGGAAGTCAAGATGATGATGAGGAGGAGGAGGAGGAGGACGATGATGATGATGAGGACAATGATAATGATGATGTGGATGGCGATGATGAAGACGATGATGCTGATTATGATGATTGAGAAAGCCGAGAGAATGATGATGTTGAATAAAATGATAAAGTTTAAAATTATTGCCATGATAACTAAAATTTGGAAAGCCATGATTACCCAAATGATGTTGAAGAAGACGACGACAGCTGGAAGTAGCAATGATAACAATGATGATGGTGAGCGGATGATTAAGATAGATCGCCACGATAAGAAGTGCGCGATAAGAGTGGTAATTGTGATTTTTTTGTCATCATCGTCACAACTATAGAACACATTGGCCTAATTTTTATAGCAAAGTGTTCATTAACAAACACACACACATACACACACACATATACACACATATACACATACATAAACACTTACAAACAGACCAATACGCACACGTACAGGCAAACAAACAAATATACACACATGCAAACACTAATATACACACAAAACACTTACACAATCACAAACAAACCAATACACGCAACACACACACACAGACAAATCAACAACGACAACAAAAACAACAGCTACAACAGCAGCAGTAGTAGTAACGGCAGTCCTATTATTTTGCAACTCCAGTCATCACTCAAGGTGTGTACCCAAGTTCTTTTTCTCTCTTCATTACCTCTTTATCTTTCAAAACTTTTTTCTTTTTTTTTCTTTTGTTTCCGTCTTATTTTTCAGATTGTTTTCATCATTAAATTTATCAGCCGGTTAAAATCTTCTCTTGTTTTTCCCATCACCATATTCTCTCGTCTCCTCCTCCTTCATTATCTTACTTTGTTTTGAACAAACATACATATTCATACAACTCATACAACTCTCCCTCTCTTTCTTTTTCTCTCTCTCTTTCTCTTTTTCTCTCTTTCTTTCCATTTTTTTCTTATTTTTGTTCTCAATCTTTTTTTTAGTTCTTTTTTTTTTCTTCTTCTAAATTTTTATTCTTCATTTTCATCTCGTTCAATCTCTCTCTTTTTTCAATTTATATTTTTCCTCCAATCTTCTTCCACTTCTCTCTTTCTTTTTTTTTATCTTTTACTCTCATTCTTCAATTCATCAGTTAGTTGAGGAGGTCTCCTGAGAATCATTGCCATTGTTATCTGTTATAAACAGATGTACGTATGCTTGGATGTGACTATGTGCGTACATATGTGTGTTTAAGTGTGTGTGTGTTGTGTGTGTGTTTAGTGTGTGTGTTTGTTTGTGTGTGTGTGTGTGTGTGTGTGTTGTGTGAGTGTATTTGTATGCGCACGCGCTTGTGTGTATTTATGTGTTCAGATTGATGAGTGTACAGAGAATGTCTAATACAAATTTTGATTGATTGCGAAGGATGAATGAAAGAATGAAAAGAAAGAATGACTGAATGATTAGATGGGTGAATGATTTAATGACTGGATGGTACGAAATGATTGGTGGATAGATTGAAATGTAAATAGATAAAATGTATAATCATTAATCATGAGAGGTAAGGAAAAAAGTTAATCAAAATTTAAACAAACAAACTGGTTGGTATGTTTGGACTAAGCGTGCAAATGCTGAATGAGTGGTTGGTGGCTGGACTGGTGAATGGGCCAGTGTAATTGTGCGTGATGAATTGCCATTTCAAAAATAGTCAAACGAAAATTTAATTTAAAAAATATATGAACTTGAAATGAATTGAATATATCAACCGAAAGGCATATAAAAGCAACAACTATTTCAAAATTAATAAAAACAGTCCTTAGTTTTTCAATCAAAATTAAATAAAATTTAACAAAACTAACAAAACCCTGAAGCCAGGTAAGAAAAAACGAATGAATAAAATGATGACAGAGAGGAAAAATTAATAAATGAATAAATGTACCTGCGTATCAAAAAATGAATGCATTTCAAATTTGAAAAAAAAACATTTTATAAAATTGGATGACTTAAATAATTAAATATACATATATGAAAAATAAATGAAAAAATATAGTTGATTAAATGAAACATTTAAATTTAATAAAATCTAGGCATACAAACAAATGAACGAATGAACTGACGACCGATGAACAAATAAATGGATAACTGAAAGAATATTCATTCATATATATATATTTATATATATGAATAAATGAATTAATGAATGAATAAATGAATAAATGAATTAATGAATGAACGAACGAACGAGCAAACGAATGAAAAAATAATTAGATCAACGAGTAGATTAATGAATGAATGAATGAGAGAAACGAACAAATGAGTAGATGAATGAAAGAAAGATTGAGATAGTCATCACGACATTTTATCCCCAGCATTAATAAGCGCGCAAGCAACCATCCAAGCGAGCCTGCCTGCAACTCCTCTTCAATTATTTTTTTATTTGGGTCATGCTGCCACCTTGACCCAGATATTTCGTGACGTCATGCCTTCGTTTATTAATTTGTTCTATCTGTACTTACGTACGTACGTTAGCAAGTTGTCGGTTTAATGTCATTATGATAATGATGCTGATGGAAAATAGATGATGATAGCGGTGCTATTAATAACGAAGAAAACAATGGAGCTGATCATGATGAGGATGGTGGCGATGATATTAGTGATGATGATGATGATGATGACGACGACAATGATGATGATGTTGTTGATGATGATGATATTAGTGATGATGACGATGATGAAAATGATGATGACGATGAGGATGATGAGGATGAGGGCGATGGTGATGACGATGAAGATTGTAGCCATTTAATTATGCGATTTAAGTTTCCTTATCTAAACCGTATGCACACATCTTAATGAACTTGACTTCCTCTAACTAAGACATTCTGTACTGTCATCATCATCACCATCATTATCATAACTCTCTTCGTCTCCATCATCACTATCATCATCATCATCGTCGTCGTCTTCGTCGTTATCATTGTCATATTCATCCTTTTCATCATTCTATCATCATCACCTTCATCAACGTTAACATCTTGTTTTTCATCATAGGTATCAACAGATAATTCATCATTAGTAACATGATAACTATCATCTTTGGTATCATCGTAGATACCATCTTAAATATCACCATACTGCTTTCACCATTGTATTCATCAATACCAACATTAGCATTTTTGTTGTATAATCGCTATTATACTCATCATCATCATCATTAACACGATTTTAATTAAACATCATCAGCATTACCATCATCGTCATCATTAACATCATCATCATCTTATACTTACTTCTTTCACCATTATGAACAACATCATTATTAATGTACCACAACAATTATGATGTATTCATCATCTTTTTATTTGGATGGTTGGTTGAAATTGGGACCCACGATAACAACAATGCAAACATGAGATTATTTATTTATGCTCACATTTGTTGCTGACGCAAAGACATATTTCTAAGCAAACGAACAACAATGCATTTCTGCATTTGAATTGTTTATGTCTGTCTTTGTGTGTGTTTGTTTGTTTGTGTGTGCGTGTGTGCGCGTGTGTGTGCGTGTGTGTACGCAACATGTTTGTATAATTGAATCTGGGATGGTGGTTAGTTGTTCATATAAAGGATAATCTGTGGTTGTAAGTGTGTGTGTGAGAGAGAGAGAGAGTATTTATGCATGTGTGAGTGTGTGTGTGAAAGTGTGTGTATAATGTGCGTATATCTAAGTATTATGTGTCCGACTGATCTGTATATCTTTACACCAATTAGTATGTTTATGTAAGCTTATACGTTACTGTAATTGTGTGTGACTTGGTACGACTTGGTATGACTTTGTATGACTTTGTATTACTTTGTATGACTTTATATGACTTTGTATGACTTTGTGTTACTTTGTATAATTTTGTATGACTTAGTATATTTGTACCTATGAATGCATTATTTGTGCATGATGCATGTGCGTGACTGAACTTAATATTTTGTTGGCTGGCATGCGTTTTATTGAAACTGCTAATGAGTATCTCTGTATGTTTACAGGTTTACGTTGTTTAATTTGATACGTGTTTACATATGTTTATGTTGCTTGGTTTGATCATTTAAATACACACACACACACACACACCACACAGAGACGGACATGCACACACACACACACACAACACACACATACACACACACACACAACACACACAAACACATACTGAAATTTGTATTATTTAATTCATTTTATTATCAAAATAACTATTTGTCTCTGCTTATTTGTTGATTTATTTTATTCAATGTTGTTTGACCCATTTATTTACCAGTTAACTTGGAAGCATGTGATGGAGTACAACTGCAGTACAACCGCGGTACATTATTTTAGTGTACTAGGCAGTTGTTAAGTACAATACCAAGGAACAATTGAGTCTCAAGCACAAAGAACGCCGGCTGATTAATAGAATTTTAATGTGAAATCGTTTATTTAGTATGCACACATCACATACTAACAATATACACATACTGTAATATTAAACAAGTGCATCCAGACAAAACATACAATTTACTAAAGGATGGATGTTGTTTTCAGCTTTGAAGAATTAGACGAATAAAAAAAATTTCTCGACAAGGAAATACTGAAATGCTTGGTTCACTCATTCGTCCATTCAAAATTGGGTTATTGAAACTGTGTTTTTATGGAGTGTGCAATAGACTGATCGATCAATCGTTTGCAGTCTTCCCAGGATAGAGCTGCAAAAATCATTTCTGGAGAGTTGAAGTTCGACCATGTAAGTCACACTCTGTTTGACTTTCATTGGCTAACAAACAGAAAATGCCCAAACGGTCCGGGTTCTTAATATCTGTCCAGAAACTTGTCGTATAAAACAACAACAGCTCACCGAATTTCGACGCGTTCAGCTTCAGACGACAAATTTTTTCTGTCGTTACACGGTAGGTGATGGCCACTTGTTGTCTTGTAGTTGCAGGTTCAACTGTTTGGAAGAGTTTGCCAGATAGTCTGGGTTAACCAGGATTGACTGTTCAACAATTTCGCAAAGGAGCTGAAGACGTTATCATTCATGAGTAATATATAATTTTTAATATATATATGAGGGCGCTATATAAATTCTTAAATAATAATAACATTAATAACGATAATAATAATAATAATAATAAACACACGTAAACTAATAAACACACGTAAACACTCATAATTTAAAATTATTTAGAATATTTTTTCACAACGAAGGACCTGAATATAAAAAATATTTTAATAGACATTAGATAATACACAAATTCTAAATTCTGATGTTTCAACAATTGTGGTCGCCAAAATAAAATACCTGGAATTGTTGTTCTGGAATCTAAAAATGTTAACGGCCACACGAAGTTTGCACCATTCGGCCTTATAAATGAACAAAACCAAATGTCATACTTAGTCGATTATTCGGCGTTCCTTATGGTTTGTATGCTATATTGTATTAATATTTATTGATTTTAATTTGTTTCAGAATACAAACCGATGCATGTGAAACACAAAAAAACATACAAACATGCAAACACACGCATATACAACCACACTAACATATCTACTAAAAACTTGTAAATAAGACAAACAAACAAATAAACAAACATGCGAACATGCAAACAAAAAAACGCGAACAAGCAACAGCATTAGGAGAATCAAATTAGAAGCAAGAGTTATGCAAATGATTACAGGACAGTGGTGATGATGACTATGATGATGATGAAAAAGAAGAAGATGATGATGATAATAACGATGACGATGATACTGAGATGGAAATGATGACGAACCATTATTGTCATAATTATAGTAGTGATGACGACGACGACGACGATGATGTCAGTGTTATGATGATGATGATGTTGACAATGCTGAATATGGAAATAACACGGAAGACGACGATCATATGAATGGTGACCTGATTATGACACACTCACTCATATGATGAAATCGGTTGACAACTTAATGATGTTAATTGTTCAGATGATAATCGGAGAAATGTTGAGAAGGGCGACAGTGATGATAATGTGATGACAATGCAGTTTGTAATTATGCTAAGGTTGATCATGGTTGTACAACAGGGAAACAACGGCCCGAGAAGATATTCGTCAAAAAGGTTCGTCAGCCAGACATTTCGAACAAAAAAGGAGCCACAAATCTTGAAAAATTCTTCCCCGGGTCGAAAAAATTTGCTATCTAAGCGGCCCATATGCGGCCCTTCAAAGGTTAAATAGTTCTCAAAGCAAAAAGTTTGTTCACCCCTGTTGTACAACATTTCAAAAAAATATTGACAATTATAAGTAAGATTACAAGATGAAGGATGATACAGGAGATGATGGTAAACAAAAAATAAAATAAAAACTTTAATGACGATGACGATATTGTGATTAAAAATGATAACAAAATGACGATGATTGGGACGCGATATCAAAATAAACGCTAGATTTCTGTGGCAACAAACATCTCTCATTTTATGACATTCAATATTATTAATAATAATTGAATATTTCATCATTATTATCATCATAATTATTGCAATTATTATAACTATTATTATTATTATTATTTAATTATTAATATTATTGTTATAGTGATCATCATATTCACC
Source organism: Helobdella robusta (assembly GCF_000326865.2). Lineage (NCBI taxonomy): Eukaryota > Metazoa > Annelida > Clitellata > Rhynchobdellida > Glossiphoniidae > Helobdella > Helobdella robusta. Next base: position 3,856,424 of record NW_008705459.1, on the reverse strand, counting down.
ATAACCCTCCCTCATTTATCAATTTCGTTGATAGGATAAGTCCCGAAGTTTAATAATGACGACGTTTAATAAATTTTCTTTCTTTTTTATTTCTCGTTTGTTCGTTCGTTCATTCATTTATTTATACATTCATTCATTCGTTCGTTTGTTTGTTCGTTCGTTCGCTCGCTCACTGGTTCCTTTGTTTATTTATTTATTCATTCATCTGTTTGTCTATATATCGTCCGTTTGTTCTTTCATCTATTTTTTTATTCCCTCATCTTATTGTTCACTTGTTTGCACATATTTGTTCATTCGAATGGTCGATCGTTCGTTCGTTCGTTCGTTCATTCATTTGTGCTGCTCTGTTGACTTAATTACTGATTGACATTACAATTGATTGTTGTTTATTTATTCATTCATTTGTCGGCAAATTTGTTTTACTATTATCTCCATCATTTAACACACACACACGCACGCACACAGACACACACACATGCATACAACACACACGCACGCACACACATATTCAACTTTTAATGCATTCGTTTCCTCAGTCATTCACTCTTTTTTTATTTACCCATTCATTCATTTTTTATTCATTCAATCACTGATTTATTTTTTTTTTATTATGCACTCATTCATTCATCCATTCACTTATTTGTCATGCATCACATGCATTGTTTACATTAGCATTATAGCGGGGATCGGGCAAGGCAACATGTTAGCTATCGAGCGATATAATAGCAATTCGTTACACGCATATTGTTGTTGTTTCTCCGCTTGATTATTAACATACTGACGGAACGATGATGATGACGAAGAGAATGACGAAGATAATGATGACGATGATGATGAGAATGACGATGATGAGGAAGATGACGATGATGAGGAAGATGACGACGATGAGGATGGCGATGATAGTCTGATATATCATCAGGTACAACGCAATATAGTTGAAGTATTCCTTAATTAAACCACTGATCTGTTTTCACGCACTCTTCGTCGTCGTCATCATCAACGTCATCTCTATTAATTCCTCGTTGTAGTTGTCATCGTCATCATTCACCATCATAATCCTCATCATCTTTATTTTCTTCTTCATCATCATCATCTTCATCATCCTCATCTTCATCATCTTCTTCATCATCATCGCCATCAAACTTTTCTTCCAGCTACAACATTATCGATACAATTTTTTTTTTTTATTATCCTACATTCATTTAAAAAATCATCTTTATATTAACTTTCATCTCCATTGTTATCTCGATCATCTTAGTCGTCGTCACCATCATTGTAGCCATCAATTCTTCAGCAGCACTATTGTTCCCATCATTTCATTATGTATATATATATATATATATATATATATATATAATTGTATATACATGTGTATAATATATTTAATACGCGTATAATGTTTTTTTTTGTACCTACACACATCTTCCAAATTGGTTTAAGCGTTTTTAACCGTGTAAAACTACATCAATACATTTTCATACAAGCTATATATATATATATATATATATATATATATATATATATTTATTTAAACATACATTTATATGCCTTCTACAAATACATATATATGTATTCACATGTATGTATACATATACATGTGTCGGTGTACACGCACATATAAGATACATATAAATATGAGCGGACATACATACTTACATTTTAATACATCTGTATATATATATAAATCAATGAAAGATAAATGAAAGAAAAAATGAAAGATATATATATATATATAATATACGGATAATAATAAAAATAAATAATAATAATATAACATATATATTTATATATACAAGTCACAGACATATATATATATATATATATATATATATATATATATATATATACCTATACCTATACCTATATTGTTATTTTTTATATTAAATTTTGTAATATATATAAATATATCTGAATATGTACGTATGTATGTAAGTATATAAGATGTGAGTTGATTCTTATATAAAAGTGCCGAGAAGATTATGGAAGAAGTTTTTGATGATGTTTCATTGGTTGGTTGGTTGGTTGGTGCAGGAGTGTAAGCTTATATAAGGTTCCCATCTGAAATGTACAGTTTTGGTGAAGTTATTTATTGCTACCGCTGTAGTTAAACGTTTTAAACTATTATCAATAATCTAATTTAGTTTAATATTTCGGTAACTTATGGTTTTGGATTTAATTATAAATAATTCATAGATTACTAATATGGTATATTGATAATGTATTATATTTATTTAGATGGTTATTTTTGGTTTGAATAGATATATATTGATAATAGACACAAATTTAAGTGTAAAATTTTTTTATAATTAGAGGGATAATAATGATAATAATAAATTTGAAATTAACAAGGATAATAAACAAGTGTTTAGTATTGTAATAAAATTTTTTTCAAAATTATTTGCTTCTTATTTTATATAGAGTTGATATACATATTAAATAACTTGATGCCTTTTTTTATTTAAATTATAAAGTTTAAATAAATAAATTAATTAAATAATTTATAAAAAAATATATATCCATATTTATAACTTTATAAAAGAAATTTTATCGTAACAGGTTTGTCAGTTTTCTCAAACTTTTTTCAAGTTTTGAATTAACTTGTAATCAAACTTATTTCAGTGAGATATATTTGTTATAATTTATAAATATTTAAAATAAAATTATATTTTATTATAGTCACAAAATATCCATGATTTCATAAACATTAGATAGTATATATAGGTTGGGTAAGAACGTTCCCTTTCAGCAAGGAGCATTAACTCAACTCAAATTAGTTTCTTCAGACCACACAGAGCTTTACAAAGACGTACATGTTGGTTTACTTTCATTCTCACGTTCACACACACACGCACGTACATCATTTCGCACGCAATTTTATTCACACGTGCATATGATATCATCGATTGCATCTGTAATACATTCACGTACGCTCACACATGTGTGTGTACATTCATGCAAACATTAGTCATGTTTTTAGAAACAAATCACTTTGATTCTTACACACACATACACACACACACACACACACACACACACACACACAAACAAACAAATAAACACAAGAACTTACACGTACACATAATCCTACATATAAATATACAGCCCACGCACACACATACGTACTTTCAAAGAAACAAAAAAGTCAATAATTTCTCAATAGCAAACAATCCTGCCTGACCACTTCTATGATGCTGAAATGACCATCTGATCAACCGACCAGCAGGGCTGCTATTGTTTAACGCAACGCAGGATTATACTTATTAAACATTCATGAATTTAAGCGAACAAACATAAATATTTAAATGTAAACAAACAAATATACACTCGTACAAACATGCAAACATATAACTATACAAACACATCAACAAACTTACAAACATACTAATAAATCATTCAAATACAACAATACAAAACACACACGTATATACAAACGTATAAAAAATGGAAAAATATTTACACCGTCACAATTGAAATAAATAAATAAAATAACATAATTATTAATTACAAAAAGATAGTTTAAAAATAATGTCAAAGTTGTTGAATCAAATATTTCACAAAACATGCTCGGTACGTCAGAGAAAATGTAATGCAATACGATCGTTCGTGAAAAAAAAATCTATAGATACATTTGCATGCAAACTTGAATAACAACTCAGGCATAAAACGCTTATAAACTCGCAAGATTGAAACCAAAAAAATCTAATGAAACGATGAAATAGAAATGTTTTGTGTTGTCTTGAGAAAAAAAATATTTTAAGCCAAAAAATCTTTATTCGCTAACAACAATGGAGATTCTGTGACAATAAATTTTTTAAAATGTGTCAAGCAAAAATTGATGATCAATAAAATTAATACTAAATAAACATTATAATGGCAATGATAATAATAATATGAAGAGGAAGAAATAGAGAAATGTTGATAAAACCGTGAATTGAGAAAATGGAAGTAACAAATCTGTTAAAAAAAAAAATTAAGTCAAACAATGAAACACAGCGTTGCTTAAATTATAATTTTCAATCGTAATAAAAAATATAAAAAGTAAAATATTTAATTAATAAAAAATACCAAAATAAATAAACAAACAAACATTTCTATGAGCAAAAACAAATACATTGTTTGGCTAGGCGAAACATTGCAATTATGTACACACTCACACACATCCACACCCACATACACACACACACACACACACACACATACATACATACATACATACATACATACATACATACATACATACATACATACATACATACATACATACATACATACATACATACATACATACACACTCAACTCTGAACAAAAACAACAACAATAACAACGACGACAACAACAACGATGATCACGACAACAGTAGCAGATACAACAACAATAACAGCTACAACAACAACAATAACCAACAACAACATATTATTACTAGGTTACCTTCCTTCGAATATATCAGCACCACAATTATCTTTGTTTTGTTGTTGTTTATATCGAGTCGATGACGTTGTTGTTGCGTAATAATGTTATTAATGACTACATTAACAATAACAATAAAAATATTAAGAATAACAACTTGTTATAACACCCTTACTATCAAAATTACGATAATTTTTATCAAAATTATGATAATTTTCATGGTTACGATCATCGCCATCATCATTGCCATCAAAATTTATCTTCATCATCATCTTCATCGTCATACTCAAGTTTTGTATTCAACAATATAATCATAACTTTATTTATTACCTTTGTCATCCTTATTTTTCTCATGACGTCATCAACCGTATAACCTTTCTCGTTGTCATCGTCATAATCTTCTTCATGAGATAATTATCATCATCAAGACTTCATTCTCATTATATCAATTGAGACACCACTATCACATAATTATCTACTTTATAATGACGTCATCATCAGCATCATCGTCATCAGCATCATCATCAGTATCATCATAATCTTTATCAGATCATCATCATGAACATCATCCTCATCTTTATCGGATCATCATCATCATCATCATCATCATCTTCGTCATCGCTAAAGCTATGCTTCATGTATTTCGAAAACAAATGAATACGTGAAGATGATGGTCATATTTACAGTGATAATGGTGATAATAATGATAATGAAAATATCAGTGCTGGTAACGTTGTGATAAGAATGATAATAATAACGAAAATGATGATAATTTTGATGATGAAGACGACAACGACGTGTGTGATTTCTGTTTGAAGTGTAAAACCTTGGAGTCAGGGAAAGAAAATAGTTACACATGTTTCACGAGAACTATATACTATATATGCTTCTGAAATAATAGTAATAATAATAATAATAACAACAATAATAATAATAGTGTAATAATTACTAATAATTACATTGTTATTATTATGCAACACGAGATCATACTAACTTATTTTTAAATTTTGTTACTACTGCTACTACTACTACTACTACTACTACTACTACTACTACTACTACTACTACTACTGCTGCTGCTGCTATCCCTTTTATTAATAGTAGTAATTTAGCATAACGTAAAGTTGATAAGTTTGATGGAAGTATATTTTTCATCTCAACTTTTTTATTCATTCAGATTTCTTGACAGGAGCTATTAAAGAAAACAACGAAACAACAGTACAGTAACAATAACAATAACAACAACAATAACAACAACAACAATAACAACAACAACAATAACAACAATAACAACAACAACAATAATAGCAACAGAAACAACAGCAAGAAACAAATTCTTTTTACTTTTCAAAAGCTTTCTAAGTCACTTTGCTTGTATAGTTTGTGCGTAAAAATCATTCATTTTTGAAAAAAATATTTGTTCTGAAACATGTATTATTAATTATCAGTGCATGTTTGTACGCAAACAAACACACGCACACACACAAACACTCATGCACACACACACGCACAAACACACACAAGAATACACACAGACACGAGCACATCACGCGCGAACATATAAATAAATAAATGACGATTACATAAATAGTCACACCTCATCTTCGACTAACAAAGTCAAAATTCGAATAAATTCACTTAGTGAAGGCATAGTAATATAATCACTCAAAACCTATATAAACACAAACGTCAAACAAAATCCGTATTCAGCACTGATGATGACAAACGATCGTTAAAAAAGCATTTTTATGTTGGAATTTACATAAATATTAGAAAGAAAATGCCAAAAATTAATAAAAATTTTGTTTATTGACTGAACAAACTTGATAATGAGTTGAAATTCGTCGTACGAACAATTGAAAAACTCAACCGCAAATTGAACAACGCATGCAATGCTGTGATATTTTTAAATAACTGAACTGTGCAGTTGTTTATATATATATATATATATATTTTATCGATATTATTCAATTTAATAATAAAATTTCTAATTATTTTAGACTGCATTATTTTTTCCTATATACATAAAAGCTTTTTTCGGTAAACTTTACGTCATCAATGTAATAGAGTTTGTGATACTGTTATATGTAGTTCATTTGGTATTTAAATATATATATAGATATATATTGTTTTTATATAAAGTATTTATATATGTATTGTTTTTATTATTATGTGTGTATGTTTGTGTACGTGTTTGTGTATATTTTATCTTCGTAAGTTTACAAGGATTTTTTAAAATAACGGTTCACATTGTTTCTGTAGTTTATTATTTGCTTTCGTCTGTTTTGAATTGTTGCTACTTCTTTGCTTGTAACAATTTGATGATATGTTTTTCCATTTATTCTAACTTTCATTTGTTTTAGTTAATTTTCATTTTCTACGTCTTATTTATATACTTAATTTTATTTTTTTATTTTATCTTTATGCTTGTTTACTTTTTATTTTTACATTCGCGCAGACCTCTAGCACCTGCTTCTCCCGCTGTTAACCTGATTACATGGGGCAGGAGAGTAGAGGGGAAGATAGGAAGAAAGTGGAAGAGAGAAAGAGAGAGAGAGAGAGAAAGAGAGAAGATGTGAGAAAAGAAAATGAATAATAGGAGCAAAACAAGAAAAAGTCTAAAATGTAAAAGTGTGAAAGAAAAAGATTAATAGAAGATAGAACTAAAAAAGTGGATAGAGATGGAAGATGAAAGTGAGAAGCAGAGAAACAGATGGAATAAAAATAAAAAAAGACGAAAGTGTGAATGAGTAAAAAATAAATAAAACTAAAACATAGAGAGGGAAGGAAGAGAGAGAGAGAGAGAGAGAGAGAGAGAGAGAGAGAGAGAGAGAGAGAGAGAGAGAGAGAAAGCAAAATCAGAAAAGTAGTAAAAAGAGCTAAGGATATTTAATATTGATAGTAAAAGAATACGAGCATTAACGATGATAACATTGATATAAAACTTATGGCAGAACATTTAGATAATGATAACAAAATGATAAAAAAAACTTTAAAAATGAGTCGCGCAACCTCTTATATTATTAATTAAATTAAGGAGAAGAATAATATTAAATTAAAATAAAACAACATAAACAAGAATGCCAAAGATAATAAAATCGTAGTAAAAATTTTTTTAAAGGCAAGAAGAACTGCAACGATCCAGCATTAACACACAAATCTTAATAATCGTAAGAAAGACACAAACATATGATTATATTTTATTAACAGATAAAAATAGATACATAAATCTCTCGTATAAACACCAGGTTTTAAATCACGTACGCACGCCCATACATGCTTATATATATACCTACACGCACACATATACATCCATACATAAAAACACACATACATGTATAGATACATACTTATGCTCATACGCACATACACATGCCTGCAAACATACATACATATATACATACATTCATACATACATGCATACATACATACATACACACAATTACATACATAGAAAAACCTTTTAACAATCATAACCATGCATCTTATTTTCAAACACGTAGTATCCATTATTTGAAAATGCCGGTTAACATAATTTTATATTCATCAGTGGTACTCCTTTTAAGATTTTTTTAAAAAGTTTTTATGTTGCGATTTATGTCAGGTTCGGAGAGATAAACTTGGCTATTTAGCCCTTTATGTTTGTGTGTGTCTTTGCATATGTGGCTGCCTGTATATTATAAATAAATGCGTGTGTATATAAATAAATGCGTGTGTATGGAAGAATGCATGCGTGTTTAAACGAATGAATTCGTTTTTTATGATTGCATTTTCTTTTAACTCACATCAATTGTGTAAATATATATTTACGTAAGAAGCTTATATCATTGTTACTGTTCAAAATATCATGACTGTAATATTCAGTATGCGCATTAATATAAATTACATTTATACGATCACAAATTCTGTCACCGTTTTGTTAGGATGTTTTAAAAAATATTTACACAAAAAGCATCATTAACAATAGATTGACTTCATATACACACGCACGCACGCACACATACACACACATACGCACACACACATATGTAGATGTTGTTACTGACGATGATAATTTACTGCAATGAAGGCAGTCAATTATGACATGACAGTGCGACTGATTTTGCTGTTGTGTCCTCCTTCTCTTCCTTCACGTCAAATTTGACGGAACTGCAAGTGTGATTGTCAAGAAGTAGACACACCCAGTTTTGAATTATTTCGATTGAATTACCGAACGCGGACGAAATATCATTTTGAAGACTCGTTCGCTTGTTTGCTGGAAATTTATGTATGAATGTAAACTCATGAACAGCTAGCAATGAACAACAATAATAAACAACGACATAACAACGCGTTTATACAAACAACTACAACACCAACGATAACAATAAAGCTAACAAACCTTAATAAATGTCAGAAACAACATCATCAAAATTGATGTCATAAATAGCTACATAGTCATTATACCGTAACTTAGAACTAACACTAATGTAACATTAACGTGCATTACGACATCAACAAACACATTTTACTCATATACATACATTTACAACAAAATTTTTCTCGAAGCGATTTAATCTGACCATGTTCAAATTGTTGTTATACTTATATTTTGCATTATTTTAGTCATTATTTTGTCTTTAGATTTGTTATATATCCGTCTTTGCTATTTGTATTTTTAATTTAATTTTTTTGGTTTTCATTGTTTAAAAATTTTTTTTCTGTAGAATTTCAGGATTTTATTTTCTTCATCAAAGAAAAAAAATAAAGTAATCAAAAATGATTGCCGAATTCGTACTTTCATGTATGTATGTATGTATTTATGTATGTATGTATGTATGTATGTTTGTATCTATGTATGTATGTAGTTTGCATGTATGTATGTATGTATGAATGTATTTTGTTTGTATGTGTGTATGTATTTTGTTTGTATGTGTGTATGTATTTTGTATGTATGTATGTTTGCATGTATGTATGTATATGAGTATGAATATGAGTGTATGTATCTATTTTGTATAAATGTTTATTTGCATGTAAGTATGTATGTACGAGTGTATGTGTATGTTTGTTTGTGTATGTATGTATATGTTTGTTTGTATGTGTGTGTATGTATGAATGTGCGTGTGCATGTAGGTATGTATGTATGTTTTTACCTATGAATAATTATTATAGTATGTTTTATCTTATTTTTTTATGTATGTAAATTTTATGTATGATTCTTTAGTTTTCTTCAAGTGCATGTTTATATATTGTGTGTATGTATAATATATAGTATTCATATATCTATATATCTTTATATATACATATATATTGTCTAAATAATTTATATATAAATATATATATGTGTGTGTGTGTGTGTAATGTGTACGCATATATATATATATATAAAAGTAGATGTAATGTTCCATATATAACCTATAAAATATTTGTGTGCTTGTTTGAATCTTCAAAATGTTATCTTCAATAAAAAATAAGAATCGAAATTCACATAGTGGCATTACTTTTTTTGCGTGGATTTAGATTTCATATCTATGTTTATGATTGAACTGGTTAGCTTTTGCTCATAAGTGTCTGTTTGTGTGTGTCTAAATGCTTGAGTGTATGTGTGTTTGTGTATGTGTATGTATGTGTGCATTTTCACACATTTGTTTCTATTATATGCACATACACCCTGCCGATGTAATTGTGATCAGATGTTTTCGGTGCATGATTTAATTTATCTTTTTTATAAATTTATATTCAGTTTGCACGCTTTTGTTTTGCCTTTTGTTTTGTTTTTGGGAATATTTACGATATGTTTATATGGAATAAACGTCTATATTATTTGGATGGCTCGTTTATAAATGCATATCGGTAGTTTTCAAATATTTTAAAGGGCACTTTATATGTGTGTACGATTACTGAATGTATTCAATGCTTTCGTTAACATCTCATGATTAATAACATTTCGGGGATTATACACGCTCCGCTTCTGTATTCCTACTGAAATGTCCGGTTGTCCGTGTGTTTGTTTGTGTGTTTGTTTGTGTTTGTTTGTGTGTTTGTTTGTGTGTTTGTTGATATGAGGGCAGTTTATTTATTTGATTGGTGTGTCTGTATGTCGACATGGTCAATTTATATATTTGATTTTTATGCAGGCTTGCATGTTTACTTATATATGTATATATATATATATATATATATGTGTGTGTGTTTGGTATGTGCTTGAGTGTGTTGGTGTTTGGTGTGTGTTTGAGTGTGTTGTAGTGTGTGTGTATGCTATGAAATCATCTATATAATAGTTATATATACACGCATGTATACAGGCACACATATGGTTGTTTATTTTTACATTTGTATTTAGTTGCATGCAATTTATATGTGTAGCTGGCTGGTGCAGAATTTTATTTTATTTTCAACGGAAGTAGACATGCATGCATGCTTGCTTTTGTCTGTGTGTGTGTGTGTGTGTGTGCGTGTGTGTGTGCGTCAGTGTGTGTGCGTGCTATTATAAATGCATGTGCGTGTGAATGCGTCACAAATACACACATTTACATATACCCCCACACCAACACCAACACAAACACACACACACACCACATACACACACACACACATGCCACACACACACACACACATGCAAGCACACTCATACACACACATTCAAGTACACTCATGCACACATCTTTATTATTTATTCATAGCACATGATTGAAATAGCATGAATTAAATTAATTAAATTTATTCATCAAATTTTTTCGTTTCAATTCAATGTACAAGTTCAACCTTCGCCTAAACAATCGTAAAACATCGTTATGTTTAGAGCCATTGTTCTATATTTCGAATGCATCATTTAATTGCTTTGGAACACATGGCCTATTTTATCCTTGCTTTTTTGATGTTCCTTATTTTGATAGTTTAAATTTTTATCAATTTTCGTATGTTCATCTTTATGGCTTTGCTGAATAAAACTTCCGCTATTATATTTATAAATAATTTAGGGTATTTATAGACCTATAACACAAACAAAACAATAATAAACAAATAATATATATATGTATATATATATATATAGCGAGAGAGAGAGAGAGAGAGAGAGAGAAAGAGAGAGAGAGAGAGAGAGAGAGAGAGAGAGAGAGAGAAGAAGAGTGAGTGATAAAAGAATGTGTAATAGTGAGAGAGTAACTTGTGGAGAGAGAAATGAGAGAGAGAGAGAAAGAGAGTGAGAGTGAGAAATATTATTGAGTTCTGAGATTTTCCATGTTATATTTCTAGTGTGACAGAGTTTGTAAAGCTTTTGCCGTGAAAAATGTTTGAAAATAAAATCTGACTCTTATTTTATGGCCCATTCAATATTTTTTTTACTCATTTGAAATTCGTTCTGCAAGCTTTTTACAAATTTAATCTCCCATTTACGTTACGTTATAATTAATTACATCGTGTTCGAACATTCTTTATTCTGCAATATTGGGGGGAAAAATTTTTAAAACGGATTAAATTTTTTAAGTACATTAGTACATTAGTTTATAAATTTAAATAACTTTTTAAGTAATTTTTTGGAAAATAATTAAATTAAGCGATTTTTGTAAACCGCACTTATAAGATATAGTCTCATTTTTTTTACATGAGTGGAGACATGGTTCAAACACAAAGTCGTTAATTGTGTTAAACCGTTTATTTTTCCAATCACCCATGTTATTGATAATGATATAACAACAACTACAGCAGCAACAACAACAACAATAGCAACAGCAAACAACAACAACAGCAACAGCAAACAACAACAAATTCAGAAACACTAGTTGTCTTATAGAATGTAACGTTAACTTATTATTTAATTAAAATGATAAATGATAGCCTAAATGATATCTCCCCATGTGTTCTGGTTCTGTTATTAGCAATAACTCATCCTTACTTTACTGGCACCTTCTTTTGCATTGCCACGCAAGTTGTACTTCCATTATAACGTCGTGTTGTATGCTGTGCCAGACTTGGCGTGTAATTTGGCGTTTTACATCTATCTTATTCGTAGAAATTTCACAGTTTTTATTAGATTTTTTATTTTTATTTCATGTTTATATAATATATAATGTCATTAATGTTTCTAGTCTTATAAACAACACGTTTCTTTTTATTTTCTTATCCTATTAATCTAACTTTTCAATTAATTTTTCTTGAGAAAAAACTTTAATTTTAAATAAATTTTCCCAATCACGATATAATATAATATTATTTAAACCAATTTACATAATGACTCAGATAGCGTAGAAAAAATTGAAACAAAATGTTGGCGTTGCATTGGAAATGGATAATACAATACATGATGAATCCCAGATAAACCATACCAACCGGGAAAAAGAACATCTGCTCCTAATACAATAACGCAATAATAATGATAAAATAGTTGATGACATCAACAAAATATGTTCAAATGACGAATAATAATAATAATAATGTTTCTTCGTGTCACAAAAAATAATTTTTTTAACGAATAAGCAATGCAAAAAAGCAATATCTATTGATCGTTGATAAATTTGATGGATAAATTGAAACAGACATTGACAAGAAGAGCAGAAAATAAAGCTGAATAATAATATTTCAAACAACTTCAACGACATTAACAGATGTTGACGGTGAATCAACTACAACAACAGCAACACCTTAGAATGAAACAACGTCATCCAAAACATTAACGCGAACAACATAGATTACAATAACAACAACATTGAAAACAACATCAACAGCATCAACAACATCAAAGCAGCGTCATCAACAACAATTACATCAAAAATAACAACAACAACATCGGCAACATCATCAGCTACAAAACCAGCAACTCTGTACGTACCATAAATCGTTTGAAATAGAGCGAACAGATCGAATGAATACACAAACACACACACACAAACACACACACCAACACACACACACGCACAAACACACACACACAAACACACAATAAATCTTCATGTGTATATAATTTATAAACTATTAACCTTAATTATTTATTAATTTTTAAATAATCTGAGCAATTAATTTATATAAATATATTTATTAATTCATGTAAAAGTAGATACAGAAATACACTTATTAATGTTTTAACGCGCACATCACATACTAAGAAATATCATAAATTAGATACATGCCAGACATAAAAAAAATGACCAACCTTTAAATAAATCTAAATAAATAAAAATAATTTAAAAGCAAATAAAATTCATTCAACTGAAAAGAAGCATAACATAACATAACCTGTTCTTAATATTCATGGCTTGTCGATTACCCCATCACTTCAGCGCACATCTCTTGTTTATGGCTGTCAGACTAACCTCCTCTCTCTTTCTCATGTTCTCTCTCGTCGCCGTGACGTCAGTGGTGAAAACGGATGAGTTCACTTACATGGTGGAAGAGGAACGAAGCATTGGAACGATTGTCGGCGATGTCAAACGGGATGCAGAGCATAAGAGGATGAACCATCCGGAAGATTTTGACTCCAAGAGTAAATACCACCACGTATACCATCCTACACATCAACAGCAGCAGCAGCAGCAGCAACAGCAGCAGCAATGGCATCAGCAGTTTTCAACGACGGAGTATTATTTCTTGTCGGTTAAGCAGAATGTTCCGCTCTTCGAAATCGACAAGTACAGCGGTGTCATCCGAACTAAGGCAAGAATCGATCGAGATGTCATCTGTCCTGCCATGCTGTCCTGCGATCTTTATTTTGATGTCGCTGAGAAAACACAATACCAGATGAACTCTATAAAAATTGTCATCACAATACTGGACCGTAATGACAATTATCCCGAGTTTTCTGAAGAAGGAAGAGTACTCGAAATATCCGAATCTGCTCCGGTTGGGTCGGTCTACACGTTGTCAGTTGCTAAGGATATCGACAGCCCGGATAATGGCGTACAGTTTTATGAACTCATCCCTGATTACAACAATTTTCCGAACAGCGGTATTGAAAGAGTCGATTATTTCCGTCTAAAATCAAAAACTAACAACTGGGCCAAAAACATAATCAACAACATCAACAATCACAACAACTATCACAGAGATTACAATCCCCACCATGCCCACCACTCCAACATGCCCAACCACCAACGAGCAAATAGCGCGCCGACTGTTGAACTGGTACACGCACTCGACAGGGAGACCATCGACGTCTACCGCTTCCAACTTTTGGCGGTCGATGGAGGGGAGCCTGCTAAAACGGGCACCGTCGATATAACCATCATCATTCGAGACGTTAACGATAACATGCCTCTTTTTGAGCAGACGCATTACACGGCAGCTATCGCGGAGAACGTGGCTCGGTTGACACATGTTAGTCAAGTTAGAGCGGTTGACGTCGACGATGGCGTAAATGGCGATGTGGCTTACTACATCGTTCAACAGCAGCCGACGACGCCAATCCAGCAACAACAGCACATTTTCGTTTTTGATAATAATAACAATGAAAATGAAAATGATAACGATCTTAATGAAATATTCTCTATCGATCCAAAGACCGGTGAAATAATTGTGAGCGGCAAAGTAGATTATGAAAAAACCGATTCTTACATTTTAACAGTGGTAGCGAAAGATGGCGCCGTTGCCGATCCACTGTCATCGACGGCTCTTGTCAACGTTCAAATAATTGACATCAACGACAACTCGCCGGAAATATTTGTCAACACATTCACTCAGACTCCAGGAGAAGCGGAAGTGTTTGAGGAAACGGAAGTGGATGCATTCGTTGCTCACGTGACTGCATCAGACCGTGACTCAGGCGATAACGGACAAGTGAGTTGTCATTTGAATGCTACGGATAATTTTCGGCTGGTCGCCACTGGTAACAGGAACGGTCAAAGCGTCGATTATCAGATACTTACGAAGTCAAAACTGGATCGAGAGCTTCGAAACTTTTACATATTAGAGCTGACATGCAGTGACCACGCAAGAGACCAACTATCCAACGTCTCAATCATAAAAGTGATTGTACGCGACATCAACGATAACGTTCCTGAGTTTGAAGAAGCCGTCTATCGCACAGAAATCATCGAAAACAATCCCGTAGGCAAGATGGTGGTGCAAGTGAGAGCACACGACAATGATGAAGGGCTAAATGGCAAAATCGAATATTTCATACCGGAGGAATCCGATCCAGCACTTTATTTGCAACCATCGTCGTCGTCGTCATCATCTTCCTCTGTAATCTCATCCACGTTCGTGAACTCCATGGAGCAGCTGTTCTACATCGATCCAGACAGCGGCGTGTTGAAAGCGGCAGTGATGTTCGACCGAGAACGAGGTGGGGTCATCGATTTACGGGTGGCTGCCAGGGACAGAGGGAACCCGTCGCTAACCTCCACCACTTTAATCAGGCTCTCCATTATTGACGTCAACGACGAAAGTCCCAGGTTTGCGTTTGTTTTTCGTTTGCTGTTCATTTTATTTAAATTAAATTCATCCTTGAAATTTAAAACTTATGTAACTCTCGTATACAATCATAATTCTAACTTTGTTATTTAAACCATTAATTATATATAATAATAATACGATAATTTAATAATAGATTAAATGATATTAAATTATTGAAAAATTGAACAAATTAAGGTTCATGCAGTCGTCATATTCATTCGCCGTTCGCGAGAATCAGCCGACACATACGGAGGTAGGCGCGGTGTCGGCCATTGATTCTGACAGTGGTGCTTTTGGGGATGTAACATACTCCATTGGTTCGGTTAATTCCGGTTTAATTCCTTTCAATCCGTTGTCAAATTATTATCAGAAACCTATCAATAATAGCGGAGTAGAATTGTTCAAAAAATCATCTCCATCTCAAAGCAATGATGACTTATTTGGAATCGATCCCAAAACAGGTTCGATTTTTACCGTTCGTCATTTAGACCGGGAAGAACAAGCGATGCATCACTTGAAAATAATTGCCAGCGATGGCGGAGAACCTTCCCGATCCGGTTTTTGCTACGTCACAATACACGTAGCCGACGAAAACGACAATGCTCCGATATTTGAATATCCGACTAAGCATAACTCGACTCTGATCATATCTCCTCTCACACCCAAGCGTTATATTATTGCGAGAATGAGAGCGAAAGATATTGATTTCAACCGCAATGCAAAAATAACTTACTTGCTGCTGAAGGAAACATCGAAGCAATTGGTCGCTAGCAATGATAAGACTAGAGTTAATAATGATAGAAATGATGATAAAAGTGGTGATAACAACAGCGCAGATGGCAATGATAGTGACGATGACGCCAAAAATACCTCCGATAAATCATCCGGTGATGAAAATAAATCGAGCTCCTCCACATCGTCATTCATTGCTAACAAAGAAAGCAGTCCTCTTAGAACAAAAAATGTTATAGATAGAAATCAAAACAGCAACGGTGGATACATTGGTGACATCATCATCAGCAGCAACAACAACAACAACAACAAAAACATCAACAAAAATCACAACAACAGCATTGATGCGCTCGATTTTTCCAACGTCGATGACAACAATCACGATGACAACTACCATTCAGACGAGTGGAATGAAACGTGTATCAGACATTTTCACATTGATCCGGCGATAGGAACCGTCTCCATCCTTACCGACTTAACCTCTCAAAACGGTTTCTCATACCGACTTTTGGTGTGCGCTAAAGATGACGGCATACCCGAGAAAACTGCCATCGCTAGTTTCACAATCGAAATAAACGAGTCTTCGCCGTTTCCACCGTTATACCGAGAAGATTATTCACAGTACGGCTTTTCCGCTGACGGTTATTACGTACCTGACGATAGCAGTAGCAAATTTGGCCCTCATAACTTTTGGATTGTTTTGTTACTTGCAATTGTGTCAGGTGTTGTGGTCATTGTACTGCTGATAGCCATCGTGGTGGTTTGCCGGCAAGAAGATAAGCGATACTCCAGCCGGTACAACTGTCGGACCGAAAGTCTGAAGATGATACCAAAAGTGGACGCGAATGATATGTCGCCGTCAAGGGGTTGGTTGATGTGTGTAAATAAATGGATGGCAATTTTCTCGAATATGTAAATGAGTGAGTCTATGTGTATGATGGATGAATCGATAAATGTGTAACACTCAATCATTGTAAAAGTGAGTGAATGCGTGAGTGAGTGAAAGATTGAGTGAGTAGGTGAGAGAGTGAGGGAGAGAAAAAGAGTGAGTGAGTGAGAGAGTGAGTAATTGAGTAAGTAAGAAAGTGAGGAAGCGTGTGAGTGAGTGAGTGAGTGAGTAAATTGTTTATGTGAATGGCTCCATGAATATTTTAATACTTAAAATGTTATAATAGAACTCTTGTTCACATAACGGTACCTCATCTTAATTTTAATATATCATATGAAATCTGATAAAAATTAATTAGAAAAACATGAAAAAAAATTAACAACATTAATGGAAAATTGTTCCAACTTAGAACCATCGTTAAAAATAAACTTGTATCCAGTTAACAACTGCACAGTGACGACGACAACGACAACAACGTCTACTTCCTCATCGCAAGCAGCAACAACAACAAAACAGAAACTAAACAGAAATATTTCTGATGTGTCATTGGACGGCAGCGAAAAACTGAAAGAAAAAACAAACATTAACAACAACAAAATTCATACCAACAATATCAGTAAAAACAACAACAAACATGCCTTGACGCTACCGAATGAAAAATTGTTTGACTGTTCATTTCAAAATTCTGACGGAGTTATTGCAAGAGTGAGTTATTGTTTTTGATAGCGAGAATGATAACGATGATCATTATCAAGATTGTCATGGTTGGTGATGACGGTGGCGGTGACGATGTTGATGACGATGATGACAATGATGTAAGTGATGATGATAAAAAACAATTTTAATAAAGATAATTATAACGAAAAATGCAAGAAAAACCCATTAAATATGAACATTGCTATCGATCTTTGACGTCTCGCGACATCATCTTCATTGAATGATCCTAATCTAATCATTGCCATCTAATGACGTCACGATCGGAGATATTTCAATTCTACGGCTTCATAATTCAATCCGGTCGCTGTAATCATCACCATCATCATTTTTTGTTGTCGCCATCGTTATGATGATAATAACCACCACGATGCATTTGTTAATACTATTGTTTTTTTCATCATCATTTTAGATGTGTTTCACTCCATCTGTAATCATTTTCTAATCATTATCATCGTTAGCGTCATCATCATCATCGTCGTCATCATCATCGTCATCATCATCATCACCCTCCTCCACCTCCTCCTCCTCTTCATCCTCCTCCTCCTTCTCCTCATCATCATCATCACCCTCATCATTACCATCGTCATTAGTATTACCATTACTGTTATAATCATCGTCGTCATCGTTGTCATCATCATCATATGTGCGTGTGTGTGTGTGCTTATGTGCGTGTATGTGTGCTTATGTGCGTGTGTCTGTTTATTCATCAACTTATTTTCAAAAGCTTTAACTGGTATATATTCAATTTTACGTCAATAGCCACGAAGACCTAGAGTTATTAGTATTGCGATTTTCATTAACATTTAATAATGCACTAATTACTCGGCCGGGCCATTCAGTTGCTTGGCCTTGATAATATATAAATAATTAATATTGTTATGGTTATTATTAAAATTATTATTATCATAATTATTATTATTATTGCTTTAATTATTTGTTGTAGAAGTGGTTGTGATTGTCTTAATGTCAAACATGTAGAACAGTTAGAATCTTGTTATATAGTAATAGTAGCAAGTTGTAGTAGTAGTAGCGGTAATAGTAGTAGTAGTAGTAGTAGTAGTAGTAGTAGTAGTAGTAGTAGTAGTAGTAGTAGTAGTAGTAGTAGTAGTGACTATTTTGGTTGTAGTAGTAGTAGTAGTAGTGGTAGCAGCAGGCGTCTAAATAACGGATGGGTGCAATTAATTTCCCATCCCGCCATCAAATGCAGAGCAGCTCAACGGACCACAACAATCACCATCATCTCGACACGCAACGCTGAACGGTCGCTACTGATGCCGCTGCTGCTGCGGCTATTTTTGATTTTATTTCGTGAGCGACGGTGATGACGATGATGATAATGGTGATGACGACTGGGACGAGTTCTATGAGTCTAGTGATGATGACGACGATGATAGTGGGTTTATTAATGAAAAAGATGACGATTACGATGATGACAATGATGATGATATGTTGGATGATGACAAGTTTCGATATATCATCACTGATGATTATGGCAATAATGACGATGATATTATCCCGAAAGTGATAATGTTAAAAATGATGATGCTTATGATGATTAGGATGACGATGACGATGTTGGGGATGATGCAGACCACAATGATAAAGTCGTCAATAGAAGGAATAAAAGTGATGAATCTGATAATGTCCATTAAGACGATGATGATGACGACAACGACGATGATGACGACAATGATTATGGGACTGTAAGTGTTTGCATTAACATTGGCTATTACGATGATGATGACGACGAAGATGACGATGATGACGATGAAGATGACGATGATGGTTTCAAAAATGATAATAATTTTTAAAATGATAAAAATTTCTGCTAGATTGTCTAAAAATAAGGACGTCAGTAACGATGACGATGACACTGGCGATGATATCAATGATGATATGATATTTGTAATTATGACGATGATATCAATAAAATGATTCTTGTAAGGATGAAGGTGATATCAATGATGAGATGATATTTGTAGTGGTGGCGATGATGTCAATTAGGATATGATATCTGTAATGATGGCAGTTGTATCAAGATTAGATAATATTTGTAAGGATGACGATGATATCAATAATGAGATGACGTTTGTAAGGATGAAGATGATATCAATATTGAGATGATACATTTAATGATGACGATGATATCAGTGATACTTCTAATAATGCTGACGATGATATCAATGATAGTAATAATAAAAACTTGTTTTATGCAACCTGTGCTTCAGTTGAAAACCATCAATCACAAACACGCGAATAAGAAGCAACAAAATCGTCGTCGTCTTTGTCGCTGCCATTGCTAATATCATCGCCCTTCTCATCATCATTATTATCATATTCGCTATACACAGTTATAACTGTTGTTATTTGTGGTCGTCATCATCTTCGCCACATCATCTTCATCACTTCTTTTTTATATCATCATCTTTAACTACACCAATGTACATAATAGTCATTTGTGAGTTGAAAGACACGAACACGTAAAGATGAAAAACATTTCATCTCTATGTGCGTTCCATTTTAAGTTAACGGCGCATTAAATAAAATTATATGATCGATTTGAAAGGCGAATAAAAGATAAATGAAATGTATCATTCCGTATCTTATTTCGTTACACAAACACACATACATGCACATACACAGAAACACACACACACACAAACAAACAAACACACACACACAAACAAACAAACACACAAACACAGACATATACATATATGTGTGTATATATATATGTATATAGATAGTGTGTATATAATATTCATGGTCATCATGGCGATCAAGTTGATGAGCGTTTAGAGATGGGCATAAAACTCTGAATGACGGTATTTAAATGGCGCATTAAAAAATCGAATATCGACTATTAGGCGAGTATTTAACGATGGGAGCCTTAATACTATTTATGCGTTCATCTTTTTTATTAATCGCAGGAATGGGAGTTTGATTGGGAGGAAGTTTTTAAATGTTCTTAAAATGCTCGAAACATTTTACCGGTGATGCAATCTGTGGCGGCCACCATGGTGAAGATGATGAGGATGAGGATGGAGATGATGATGAAAATGATGATAGTGATGATTAAAATGATGATGATGATGATAATGATGATGATTATGAAAATGATGATGAGGATGATGAGAATGATGATGATGGTAATGATGAAAATTATGGTGATGATGATGAGAAACATGATATATAAGAAATGGTAACGTCGATTTAAAAGACGACGATGATGAAAATGATGAAGACGAAGATGATGATGACGAAGATGACGTCAGCCTGCAAAGCAATTACGGCCACGAATATGACGGCAAAAAGAATGACAATTATGATGACGTCATCGTCGGTTATGATAATGGCAATGAAAATGATTAAAATATTAGTAATGATGATAATGAAGATAACGATGGTGGTGAGGAAGATGATGAGGATGGTTAAAATATTGTTGGTGATGATGATAGTGCCACAAACGAATAATGTAATGTGCAATTAGACGAAGCAAAAAGCAGATTTAAAGCCGAGTTGATCTGACGGTTTCAAGGAGTTCATCAATAATTTAGCGTCGTTCTTGTTGGCTTATAAAAGCGACTATATTTTACCGGCTAGCTTCTGGTATATGCAGGCACTTTTTCTTATATGAACATATGCTGCTTGCACGTGAATGCATACACTCACGCACAAAACACTGACACAAACACACACACCACACACACACTTTCTCTTTTCTTCCCTCTCTTTGACTCTCCCACACACACAAACCATCTCAACACAATCAAACTTTCGCATTAAATTTTTTTTTCTTATATCTTTTTTGAAATACATTTAACGTATAATGATGTCAATGTTTATAGAAAGAATTCCATTTAGTTCCATCTACATACATGCCGAATTGACAATTTATTTCATTACTTTTTGTCGTGCAGTTGTTTGTAGGGAAACAAATCATAAATGTTTAAATGTAGTTATGTAAGACTTTAAGACCCACCCATCTTACTTATTTATGTTCGTGTACTTCTTATGTGTCTGAGTTTTTTGCAGGCATGTTTCTCTGCATGTGTGTGTTTGTGTGTGTGTGTGTGCATATTTGTGAGAGTATGTATATATTTGTATGTATGTGTGTAAATATTTGGAAATGTGTGTATGTGTGTGTGCGCGCGCGCGTGTGTAAGTGAGTGTTTTTGATTTTTTGTGTGGTCTGCGAATGTATGTGCATGTATTTGTGTATGCGATGTGTCTTAAAGTTTCAGCTTACATTCCAATTCCAATTTTGAGTAGGCACATATTGCACTGAGATGATTTTTACGGAATGGAATTAAATCTGTGAAGAGGCTTGTGTTGATGTGTTCTTATTTAAGTTTTGGAAAGAGTAGTGGAAGTTATACTGGAATTATATGCGGAATTATCGTAAAATCAACATTTGTTGTGGAAATAATTATGAAAAAATAAATTCTATTCGTAATTGTAGGTAATAACTTCTTTATAGAGACCATGTTAAAGACAAGAGCAAATTTCAGTATCACAAGAAGATGATAGGTGATTGAAATAAAACTTGTATACCATGTGCAATTTTAATTTTTAAAACTTTTTACAAGTTTTTTTATGGAACTAACTGTAAAGACTTCAAAAAGATATTTAAAATTTACGTTAGCAATTTTGCTGCAGAACATCGCAGAATTTAATCAAAGTTTCAAAAAATTTCGCCTGAAAGGAAAATATAAATGAGAACAATAAATTTTAATTATTAACTTTCTTATTTTGTTAAATAATTTTTTGATAGCGAAGTTAAAATTTACTGGCATAACTCCACTTCAAATCATTTTGAAATTTTGCAAAAATTTTTTAACAAACAAACAAACAAACAAACAAACAAACAAACAAACGAATGAAGAAACAAACACACAGACAGACAAACGAACACACAGACAAATAAACATGCACGATGATAACTAAAATGCCGACTTTTGTTTCTTTTTTCTAAATGTTTTATAAAAAAAAATAATGAGAAAAAAATCTAATGGAGGTATTATTCTACAAAAAATCACCTTTATACTTTAACGGTAGCTCTTGTTATCTGAAATAGAACTGATGAATTAAATACTACCGCTACTTCTAACACTCAAAATGATTTGTTACTTATACAATTATCTCTATTCATTATATTGCCAGTGTTAATATACTAGTATAAGTATGGTATAAACATAGCATAGAGTAGTATAGTATAGTATAGAGTAGTATACTTTTAATACTATGATTACATTATTAATTAGTTATGTCATTAATATTTTAAAAACCTTCAAAATTTCACATAAAAATAAATTTATCAACTTGAAGGTTAATTATAATTAAGTTAAATGAGCATTTTAAGGAAGGGTGATATTAAATAAAAAAAATTTCATTATACACACGCACATACACGCACACACACACGCGCACACACACACACAATATAATGAACAAAATTTAGTCAATACATTAGAAACAATTTGTTCCACGTATTCATTTCATCATTTTATGTAGATGACAGAGATGTGATGAAGCAAGTTAAGCAAAAATAGCTTCCGAATCAAGTTGACGAAGTTTGAAGGTTTTGAAAGTGCAGATTTTTTGCGTGAAAATGTTAAAAAGTGTTAGTGAAAAAAGATTTTAAACAAATTTTTGTGCATGTTAAATTGTCGCCTGCAATTTGCCGTGCTTCGTTGAAAGGATGAAACGAGACAGGTGAAGGAAAAAAGTCGCGTAACATGCTGCGGTGGGAGCACTATGTTAAAGTTGCAACTTTTTGTCCGTGTTTTGTTAGTTTTTAAGAAAAATTTAAAGAATAGAAATTTATTTTTTTTTGTTGTTTATGTCGTTTGTTATTTAGGTTGTTGTTTATGCTATTGTTTTTGATTATGTTGTTGCTAATGTCGAGGTTTATGTTTTAGTTGTTGTGATGTTGTTGTTGAAGTTGTTGTCTATGTTGTTGTTGTTTATGTTTTTGTTGTTGCTTATAGTAATTCTGTTAGATAGTGATTTGCTGTTTTTGTATAATCTTTTATAAAATGTTTTTCATGTGATGTTTTTTGCTTCTTACATTTCCAAACGTTGTCATAACTGAATGTTTATTTTTTTTCTGCTCCAATAATGCTCCGCTTGTTAGTTAGTAGCCTTTTATCGCTGCATTCAATGGAATATAAGAATGTTAAAATGTTGTGACGATGTGGTTTTTGACGTTATTTAAAACTCTGGAATGTCTTAATTGTCCTGGAAGTAGTCAAAGTCACAACTGCTACTACTGCTGCTGCTACTACTGCTGCTGCTACTAGTACTGCTACTACATTTACTACTACTACTATTTTAAATTCTACCACTAATATTGCTCTTATTATAACTATTACTGGCAATGCCGTAAGCTAGCGTAAAACTGATTTTACTACTAACCTTAGTGAGAACAATTATAATTTTTACTGTTACTACTACTGATGCTAGTAATTTTGTTTGTACTGTTTTTGTGATATCAAATAGGAAGGACTGTTAATGCGACCCACTCACTCTGAGATAGGAAGCCACAACAACGACATCACATCCTCCTTTACTTGCTACTTCTCTGTTTTCAGCTGACGAATGTGTCTGCAAGCACCTTATTAGTACGGCAACATATTGCTCCTTTTTCTCATACATTTGCAACTTCATATAGACGTGAGCACGTGTATTACACACGCATACATTCACACACACATATTCATTCACACACACACACATATTCATAAAAAACACACGCACACACATTCTTAACACGCGCACATGTACATGCACTCGCATTCACACACATGCCCAGACTCATACATAAATTCTCACACACACACACATGTATTCACACACACACACACACACACACACACACACATACATATTCATTCTTGCATTTGCATAGACGTGCACACATATGCATACGCATTCGAAATTATGCAAACACAATCATACACGCCCACACACATTTATACATATACACGTATTTACACCTACATTCAACTATACATTTCCAAATAATAAAATAATACATGCTTTCTTTATGTATAAATTAGCTTACATACAATCATTAAGTCATTTGAAAGATAAGATAACAACAACACTATCAAAAACAAAATCAACAGCAACCTCAGCAACAACAACCTCAACAACAACAATCTCAACAACAACATCAACAACAACAACACAATTATCATTATCAAAAATAACATCATCAACAGCAACAACAATTTCATCAACAACATCATCATCATCATCATCAACAACAACAACATGGCAATTCATATAGACTTTTCGTAACGTGGCATAAACAAGCAAACCCCAGCATAGATATAACAACAAAAAAACAAAGAAACAAAAGAAAAGTAAATTTTACGGGGCTCTTGTCGCATAGCCGCCATTTAATCATTGCGGATCTGGTGCTGTTTGTTCTTTGTTCGCCTACTTATCCGTCTATGGTTTACGTTGCCTTAACAACCGAATCGAGTTTGAACTGCCTCGTCATATATGACGTCATGTTGTGAAATATCTCCGGCTTACGTCAACTCACATGACGTTTGCGGAAAAATTAAAATAAAAATTTTCACCCGCAAACACACAAACATACAAACCACATATAAACAGACTGTTTGTTATACGTACAAGGAAAAAAAATTACGAAGAGTTTTTTTCATGATCTTTGTGTTTGCATTGAGTTTTCACATTGAAACAACATTCCTTTTACGCAAGCATGACAAATTGCACTCCAGTCGTGACCACAAACATTTCAAAATGATTGTTTGTTGTGTAGATATTTTGAGTTTATTGTTTAGTCCTAATCTCAATTGAGGGGACTGGCTGCCCTTTCAACTCCCCTTTTTGACCTCCTTCGACACCCCCTCAACATCATATGCAACTTCACAAGAACAGGAATTATTTGCAGTCACTCAAACAATCTAGTGTACGTGCATGTATACACAGAACGCAGTTCTTACTCTTCAAGGATTCTCTCACACCTTCACTAATTTAATTATTGTAGGGGAATTATTTTTTGGCTCGTGCGAAGAAACACAATCAAAAAAACACGTAGTAAGCAAAACAAGAACATAAAAATACAAACAGGCTAAACGCACACATTGCACTCACACACACACACGCACGCACACGCCCACACGATCACAGTGAACAAACCAGATGACTATGCACAAAAGAAAGGACTACACTTAACTTTGATGCACTTTAATTGATTTAATCATTCTTATTATTCCAGGCTAATTGATCTATATGTATATATATATATATATATATATATATATATATATATATATATATATATATATATATATGTACACTAAACAAAAGACCAAAGAAATGCTTCAAGCAAGCTTCTTTCTGCGTTTCTCTCTTTCACTCATACCTTTCTCTCTCTCTCCCTCTCTCTCTTCTTTCTTTCTTTCTTTCTTTCTTTCTTTCTCTCTCTATCTCATTTTTTCATTTTCGCTTTCTTTTTCACAACTTCTTTAATTATCATTTTTGTAATTTTTGTTGTTTTATGGATTCATACGACGCGCATGTATATTGTCTCTTCAATTTTTCATTCTAAGAATAATTGTACCCATTGTGTGGCAATGATGCACAGATTCATGCACCTATAATGTTTGAAATTATGAATGGAAACCTCAGAACCGGATGACCTTGTTTTTGTTATAATGTTATAATGTGACGAGATGTGATGTGATCCTACCACTATTATTGATAGTATTGTTGTAATGCAGACACCGATGTTATTACGACTTCAAAGATCTCTATATTTCCATCGCCAGTGTTGTAGCTTCCAACGTTTGTCAAGTGTTCGTTATTCCGTAGGTTCAAGAATTCCGATGTATGAACACAACTGCTTCAAACGCAAATTTTTTTCAACGTTTATTTGAATGCCAACAGTAATAGAAACACCAAACTAATCCAAGTGACTTCATAAATCACATTTACGACTTCGCTTAAAACTTCGCTAGAGACCTCGCTACCCCTTATATACCCTTTACAGTAGATTTTTCATCCTCTATGGTATGAAAAGATTCTACAGTTTACAATCAATAACAAATAGAAAAGATAACAATAATTATATAGCGTAATTTGCGTTTTTTCGTTATATAAGTATAATATGATAGAATTGATGAAATGTGATGTAACAAGTGTAATGTGACGCAATTGATGTCATGCTGTATGATATGCTGCCTGCCATATATGCAGAATATATTCAATTGTTATTATTATATTATTACAATTATTTATTATACTTATATTATGCATAATATAATATAATATATCTTGTATAATAAAGTTAAATTATAGTTATTACATGTATATGTATGGTGCGAATATATGTAATGTAGTCTGATTTATGTGGTGCTATTTGATGTAGTAAGGTGTTATAATGTAATGTAATGTGATGTAATGTAATGCAATCTACATAGTTTAAGATGCTATCAAAAACTATTGAACGATTTAAATAGAAACAAGTTTATTTGTAGAAAGTAAATTTTTTTAATAAGAGAAACCAATGAGGGCGAATATTGATCAATGATGCAATTAATGATTTGATTGGCCGATCAACAAAGTGTTAAAAGGATGAATGAATGAGTGAGTGAGTGAGTGAATGAATGAATGATTAAATGATTAAATGAATGAATGAATGTGTGAACGAATGAATGAATGAATGATTGAATGAAGGAGTAAGTGAATGAGTAAAATATGAATTGAGTGAGAGACAGTAAGAATGAATGAATATGCGAGTAAATGTGTGAATGAATGGTTGAAAGTAAAAATAAGAAATGAATAAATGAATGGATGTATAGATGAATGAGCAGATAAAATCGAATAAAGCAATAAGAACCAAGAAATGAATGACAGATTGATTAAATAAATAGAGTGTGAATAAAGAAAATAAAAGATGAACGAATAAATGAATGAACGAATGAGTGAGTGAATGAACGAATGAGTGAGTGTGTGAGTGAATGAGTGAGTGAGTGAATGAGTGAGTGAATAAAAGAAAGACAAAAGTTACAGAAAAACAAAAATTTAATAATTCAAATGACTGACGGCTCGTTATTAGCCTTTCAGTTCCTACTCCAAGATGTATAAAAATGTAATTTCAAATGCATTAACATTGATAATAGTAATAATAACAATAACATAATAATAAATATAATTAAGAAAAGAATAATAAGATATTAAGAAATAATAAAAAATAATTAATAATAATATCAATAATATTATTATTTATAATTATTTTAAATAAGAAGAAATAATTATTTGTGCTGAGATTTCATTTCAATGAATTTGTGTTTTGTAAGTTTTAAATAAATTTTGATAAATCGCTATCAATCCATACTTGTTTTATAAATCATAGCAAGCAATATTTTAACAAACTCATGATTTAATAATTAAATAAATAAATAAATAATTGGATATATAAATTATAACATCAAGTTATTTGGAGCAGCATGTATAAGGAACATTATTCACTTGTCTGCAAGACCATTTTTTCCTATCATATATATAGAAATTATAACATATAATATATTATGTGTTATATTATATATGTACTTATACCATGTATGGATTTTCTATATATCGTACACTAAATGTGTGTAATGTGACTTATCTTGAATGAATATATGCCAGATCCATAGACGAACATATTCCATCCAAACAGACAGACATGCAAATCAAATCAAGCAGTGTCGAGTGAGTTCACGTACGTTTGCACGTACGCAGTTCAAGTACACACGTACCCATGTAAGTACAAGTAAACTTTGAAATACGCATACCTATTTTTAAATACATCCGCACTGTAATTTGTAATTAGGCTAATATATATTTATATAATATATAAAAATTATCTATGTATACGGAGATCCATATAATTGACAGACACACATGAAACAAGATCAAATGAACAAACAATCATGTCAACTTACATGCTAACAAATACAAACAAATAAACAACCATGCAAAAATAAATACAAACATACGAACAAACACGGACACATACAAACAAACAAACAAACAAACACAGACAGCCAGTAAAGAATCAGACAGAGACGTATGGATTGCACAAAGGTGAGACATCTAACTAATGTGAAGTGATTCTTCATGGCACCAATTAAATCTCCGTATGAGATCCACGCAACAATATTTCATTCGTTTTGTTTACTCCTCCTTTTTGCCTGTTTATCTTTTTTTACTCTTATTTCTTTATTTTTTCTCCTACTTCATTCTTTTCTTCATTTCCACCTATATTTTTAACTTCAAACAAATTTCCAACTCAGATAAGATTCCACTGGCTGATTCAAACAAGTGTTAGAGTAAATATAAACAAACATTTCCTAAACACTGAAGCCGACATCTTCCTAACAATATTTCATATTCATATATTCACGCATGCCTTCTCCACCCACCCCTCACAAATGCAACTTGACATCTCTCAAAATCATTTGACCTCTGACCCGACTGAAAATTTTAAGCAAAGGTTTTATGCCGGTTGAAGCTATTAAACATGCATATAATGCGTGTGCACTCTACTGTGCCTGTGTTGTGTTAGTAACTCGCCAGTTTGTCCAGCGATCGATCATCGAGACGTTATGCTTCATACTTTTAAGTTTCTATATGGTAATTCGTTTGAATTGTTTATAATGTTATTTTTGGGGAATTATTTAAAATTTAGGATTAATATTGAGGAAAACAGGAAAGCTTTTTAAAACGTAGTCAAAAAGTTGGGCTTTTGCATTCTCCACAAGAATAAAATAGGGTTAAATTGATGTGGAAAACACTGAACAACTGGTATAAATTTTTGGATGGATTCAAATATTTTTTAAGACTTCATTATTCGGAATTTGAACAGTTTGACCTTCTTGAGAAGTGCGTAGGATTTTGATGGAAGGTTGGAATGTTTGGAGGAGGAAATGATGAGTGAAGGAATAAAAAAAGTGATGCACGAATCGGAGTTGATTGGAAGATGGATGTGGAAAGCGTGGGTGAGAGGTGGTGCCAGTAGGAGGGGCACATAGAAGTCCACCTTATTCAAATTAAATATTTTTTAACAATGCGCACAAATTGTAAATCTAAAAAAGTGTAAAGTTAATATTGAAAGAGGTCCAAGGAATAATTTCTTTGTAGCATTTGTTTTTTTTGCAGTTTTCAATTAATCAGAAATAAAAAATAGAACTCTGGTGATTTTGGTACTTGCGGTTGAGATGATGTCACTGATGGCTATAAAAACAATTACAACAATACAAAAATACAACAAATATTTTACTTGCATGTTTACTCATTTCAATAGAAAGATAACGATCAAAATAAAAAAATGACACAAAAATCATCAGTTAAACTAATTTGATTTGCAACAAGAAACCTCCACACAACGAACGAACTAGTCTCTTTATAACAAATTTTATACCTTTTTATAACAAACTTCTACGTAGCAAACAAACAAACTAACCAACCAACGACCACTTATAACGATTTTTCTACTACCAGATTAGCAACACGTACGTGAATCCACGGCTGAACTTGCCATACACCACCATCAACGCCATCACTTTCACTGCAATCGCTGCTACAACGACCACAACAACGCCATCATCAGTTTTCATACCGACCACCGCAACGTCAATTGCAGCAACTACAACAGCCACTGATGCTGCACACAGCGGTGGCGGTACTTGCGCTCTCAACGAGGTAATGCGTTATTTTAATTGATAATTATTTTTTTATAAGTGTGAAATAATTTTTTTTAACTGAGTCAAGTTTTCCTTATTTTCCTTATCTAATCATCTTCACTATCCTATTCATCATCATCTTCATCATTATCTTCATCAACATTTTTGTTTTTTTTTCATCATCATCATCGTCGCGTCATCACACCATCATCATCATTATATACTTTACCTCTTTACAGATTTTTGTAGTCATTACCTTAATCATTACGTCAATCATTATCGTTAGTTACATCACTATCATCATCGTCATCATCGTCATAATTATCATCCTCATCATCAAAATTTCTTGTATTGCCATCTTCATTACCATCAACATTTCTATTATTTTCACTTTCACTTTCACTCCCCCATCACCACCATCACCATCACCACCATAATCATCGACATCATCATCGTAATCGTCATCATAATCGTCATCATCATAATCGTCATCATCATAATCGTCATCGTCAAAGCAGATGACGTCATCTTTGCGCTGCCCTGAAGACGAGAGTATCTTTTCTGACGTCGATAGTGGAGGTGCTAGTGATGATCCTTACCATAATATGAATAATATTATAAATAATAATAATATAAAAACTTTACAAAATAATAAAAACCTGGATGACGATTACACCGATCATTATCATCCCCTACAACAGCATCACCATCGTCATCATCATCATAATCTTCATCAACATCAGCAGCAGCAACAATTTTTGAATCGAGGAAGCTTGCAGCGAAACATTTGTTAGTTGAAAATTTTTAATAATAATAATAATAAAAACAACAACAATAATAATAATAATAAAAAAAGAATAATAATAATCTGTTTTGAAATCAAATTACATTTTAACATCTTGTCAGCATGCGTGTGTGTGTGTGTATGTGAGTGTTTGTGTGCGTGTGTATGTATACATTTTGTGTGTTTATATCGGTCAGCGAGTTAGCTTAGTCAGTAGAAGTGCTATGTCTCGTGCATGTCGCTATGGCCTGGTTTGAATACTGACGATCCGAAACTCAAAGAAGACTATCATGAGCCACGCGCGTACGATGATGCGGTGCTTGCGCGTGCATACATAATGCGTGTGCACGTCGTGTGGTGTGGTGTGGATTGTACAGTTTTTGTGGCAGGCAGGTTTAAATACGGGATGATAAGCAAGCGGTTTTGCGTATGTCAGTGCTGCAAAATAAAGAAAAAAATATAGGTGCGTAAGTATCGGCTCTGTAGGAAGGTGAGTGTATGTAAGTTTAGAATGTACGTTTGTGTGTATGTGTATGCTAGTGAGAATGTATGTTTGTATGTGTGTGTGTGTGTGTGCAGGTTGAATACATTTTGTGCGTGTATATATGCTTGCATTTTGTGTGTGAATTTATATACATGCTTTCTTATGCGTGTTTGTGTATGTGTGATTGTTTTTTTTCGTCTATATCATTGCTGTTTGTGTGGTACTAGATTTGTAGAAAAAGATTATGTAGAAGAGATTGATAAGGCAGCACATGAAATCTAACACATAACAACAACAACAACAACAACAACAACAACAGCAGCAGCAGCAGTAGCAGCAACAACAGCAAAAGCGACAACAACAACACACAAACATCATTTTTTAACTTCAATACATGTGATATATATACAACAGTTGATGAGATATTTGTTATATGCATGGTTCATTAACACAAACCTTCTCATTTATAAGATTCTGCCTTACATAGAAAGATATAAAGTCCGTTGGATCAGATTAAACCATATGTTATGCTGTCTAAAAACAATACACACACACAAACATTCATATTGTTTATACATATAGTATGGTATATATACAAACACACAATGTATACATACAAAATGTTGCATACAAAACGTCTACATCCAAAATTTTGCATACATACAAACACACAATGTCTACATACAAAATGTTGCATACATACAAACACATGATGCCTACACACAAAATGTTGCATACATACAAACACACAATGTCTACATACAAACACACAATGTCTACATACAAAATGTTGCATACATACAAACACATGATGCCTACATACAAAATCTCGCATACATACAAACACACAAGGTCTACATACAAAATGTTGCAAACATACATACAAACCAGTCCTTCTATACACATTCCATGGTCTTCATTAGCCTTCTACATATAAGGAACGTTAAGAAAGTCTCGTTATCCGTCCAGCTGCTTTAATTATATCTTCGATTAATCTCAATACTCTCTTTAACAGTAAATGAACAAACTGAAAAATTACTAAATGGAAGTAAAAAAACTGACCAAACAAATGAGTTGATCGACATACAATTCAATTTCTCACTCATTCTCTTTCATTCAATTACTCTTTTATTATTTTATTTATTTATTTACATACAATTCATCCATTCATCCATCTATTCATTCGTCCGTCCGTCCGTCCGTCCGTCCGTCCGTCCGTCCATCCATCCATTCATCCACTTATTTATTTTCCCAAAACGATCTATTTTTTTCACCAACTTAACTAATTTACATGAAAAAATTGACATTAAAAAATCAACATAAAAAATTGGCACAAAAAATTAATCAATAATAAAAATAAATAAAAAAATTCTTTTTTCCCTATCACAACCAACTCATGAACCAACCAATCACATTCTGACAACAAGGCCACAAGACCGAAACCATCACGCCACCACCACTCGTCAACACCAACTTCAACAACGTCAACAGTCTCAACAACAACAACAACAACAACAATAGCTACAACAAAAAAATGATCAACAACAACAACATCATGAATGACAACAACAACGCCCACCACAACTCAATTAGTGCCTCGTCTCTGTCTTCATTGACGCCGACAACAAAACTAAACAACAACAACAACAACGCAACTACACCAGCGACTACAAAACTCCACAACACGACCACAATTTTGATATCGCCGTCGTCGGCGTG
This sequence comes from Helobdella robusta, assembly GCF_000326865.2. Lineage (NCBI taxonomy): Eukaryota > Metazoa > Annelida > Clitellata > Rhynchobdellida > Glossiphoniidae > Helobdella > Helobdella robusta. Next base: position 3,822,624 of record NW_008705459.1, on the reverse strand, counting down.
CAACAACTTCAACAACTACCCGTTGTCGAATCGCGCGAGATTCGTTCTCGGAAGCCAGTACCCAGCCATTAAACCGGGCCAACCGAAAGCTATTAACGCCAATTACAGACAAATGTTGCCAACAAATTATCATCAACAGCAGCAACTTCAGAATCAACAACAACAACTTCAATTTCAACTTAAACAACAACAACTGCAACTGCAAAATCATCAACAACAACAACAACAGCTGCAACCACAACAAGTTAAACTAACAACATTTGGAAGAAACGATGAATCCAATTGCATTAACGTCACTCAAAACATCTTATACAATAACAACAACCTCAACAACAACATCAACATCAACAACAACAACAATGGCTACTCTCAAGAAACTATCTTGAGGGTATTGAAACGATAAATTTTCATTCAATTTTGATTATTTTCAAACAAAAACTACCACCGACATACGTACGTTCATACACAGATTACACACACGCAACACACATCCACCCATCCACACACACACACGCGCACACACACACAACACACACGTACATACATATATTCATACCCACATACACAAATACATGTGTATATTTTCGTATACTCTGTGTATATGTTCACGTACATACATTATAAATTACTTTTTTTGAAATGTAATTTTTCTCGTAAAGTTTTTCTTCACGAAAACATCGAGATTTGCATGCATATGACGCATGTTGCAAATTATTCATACACATTTAATGCATTCTTCCTCGCTGACGTCTTCAGCGTTTTACATGTTTCGTCATCGTCGTTCTCATCATCGTCATCCTTATCATCACCATCATCCTTATCATCATCATCACCACCATCATCATCATCATCATCACCACCCATATTTTTGTTTTCTTCATGTTCGTATTATGTAAATGCTCTTAATTTGTCATTAATTTTTTTCTCACAATTATATAGCTTATATCAAGTATCAACATTGATACGTTATCGTTATTATTAATGTTATTTTAAGTTGTATAAATACTATGTAACAATTTTTCATTTTGGGCGAGTTGTTGTTATGTTGTATAATTTTGATGCTTAATTTTTATATGAGAGGCAAAAATTTTTTTCGAAAGCAATTTCTATCCACTATTTTCTTTTCTCTCTTTTCTCTTTCGTTTTTTTCTTTGTTTCTATTTATCTTTATGGCCACACTCGTGTGTACATTACAATGATACAAAATTCAATTTGTCTGTGAACACCACACACACGCACGCACACACACGCGCGCGCACACACACACTTACTTTTTCTTACACTTAATATATACATAATATATATATATATATATATATATATATATATATATATATATATATATATATATATACAAACATAATATATATATATATATATATATTATATATATGTTGGAAGGAGACCATATTTTATGCTGTATTAAATGAATTTTACTGAACTTTTGGCATTAATCGATTTAAAGTTTGTCTTTTCATTTTTCCTTATTAAAATTTTCTAGAAATTCATTTTGTTGAAAATAGAATTATCATCCAAGTTCATTATGAAAATTTAATGAAACTGTTGTTAACCAAATTCATCATGCAGATAAGGCCTTTTTTCGATTTTTCATAAATCATCTTCAGTGAATTGCAAGTTTGCTTTATATAGTTTCTTTAAACCAGACCTGCACTGAAGATGATTTATGAAAAATCGAAATAAAGCCTTATCTACATGATGATTTTGGATAGCAAAAATTTCATTAAATTTCCATAATGAACTTGGATGATAATTCTATTTTCGAAAAATTCAATTTCCAGAAAATTCTAATAAGGAGAATTGACATGAAAAACTTTAAATTGATTAATGCCAACAGTTCGGTCGAATTCATACAATACTATATAAATATATATATTTATATATAAACTTTATGTGTTAATATTTTTGTATGGGTATGTCCGTTTATTTTTCACGTGTGTTTGTGTGTTTGTGTGTGTGTGTGTGTAGTGTGTGTGTGTGAATGTATGAATAAGTATATACAGATGCATTTTTTTTTGCGTTTCAGTATCTCTTCATGCAAGCATCTCTGCATATTTCTGGGTATGCTTGAGTTTACCTGAACACATAAATTGTATATACGTATGTATGTAAATGTATATATATATATATTTATATATGTTGGTAATAGACCATAACTTTTACAATATTCTATAAATTCTACCGAATGTTTGGCGTTAATATGTTTGTAGTTCGTAACGAACTACAAACATGGTCTATGAACTACAAACAAAATTATGGTCTATTACCAACATTTACTCGAAGTTCTGCGACCAACCGACGTAATCTAACAATCGAACAAGATCGCGAGCAGCGACTGCTCCATCTCTCTCGAGAATTAGAAGTTAAAAAGAAGGTAGTTCAAGACTTGTCGAATAACGAACTACAAACATATTAACGCCAAACATTCGGTAGAATTTATAGAATATTGTAAAAATATTTATATATATATATATATATATATATATATATATATATATATATATATTTATTGAATACAATTAATTTATTCATGCATTTATGAAAAGTTTGTTAATATATTTGTATTTTGATTTGTTATTTTGATATACAAACAGACATGGATTGACAGATGAATATATCAACGGATAAACTAACAGACAGACAGACAGACAAAAAGACTGACAGACAGACAGACAAAAAGACAGGCAAAAAGACAGACAAAAAGACAGACAAAAAGATAGACAGACAGGCAAACAGAAAGATACAGAAAGGGACAGAGAATCAACAACGCAGCACATTAAATGCATAGATTTTGTGTATGGTGAATTGTCATCTGTTGAAATGTTCTACCTCTAAATTCAAGTCATCATCTTAGTTTGGGAAGTTTAAAATTATTTTGAAAAATTTTCTGACGTATGATATTGTTACTGTATATCTGATGAATACAAAAAGCTCTCGTAACACAAATTACTAAAAGATTGGAGGCTGTCCTTTGTTCCCTTTCAGTATTGTCAAAGTTAATAGTTTTTGTTTATTTGGATGATTTTTGTATAAATAATTTTTTCAGTAAATGTTTTTCTAATTTGATTGATAAATATTTGGCCGGTCTTGATTTGTCGTTGTTATTGTTGATGTTTCGAACGTAATAATTTATGTAGTTGTTGATGTACATGCAGACGTCGTTAATGTAAGTGTTGATTTTATTGTTGATGTTGATGAATGTTCTGGAAGATGGAGTTGTCGTTGTTGTTGATGATGCTGTTGCTGTTTTTCATGTCATGATTGTAGTAGTTGTTGGTGTAATTGATGTTGTTGTTCATGTCGCTGGATATGTTTTTGATGTAGTTGCCGAAGTGGCTGATGTTGTTGTTGATTTTGTTGTTGATGTTGTTGTAGTCGTTGTTGCATTTTTGAATGAGCGAACATAACGGCAGCAAAGTCATAAACTGTTATCGCAATTTTCTGATTGAAGAATCATAAGTTGTTGTTGTTTTTTTGTTGTTGTTTTTGTTGTCTTTGTTGTTGTTGTTTTTTTGTTGTTGTTCTCGCTCACAACACAAGTAACGAATGCGAGCTACTTTTCAGTAGATTCAAATCAAAATCTAACATATTAAAGATAATAATAATAACACTTATGAAAGATTTATTTGTATTTTATTATTAATGTTTGTTTAATTCATTAAACTCGCTAAAAACAACTGACTAAGTGCTTTATTTAAAATATCATCCACCAGCTATAAATTTTAAGAATTCAGACAATTCAGCGTAACTATAGTGTGAATTCGTCAAAAACAACATATTTGAAAATTAAACAACGAAATAAATGGTAAGTAGGGATCAGAATTTCAGTTCGATTGGTTACGATAAAGTTTGTGAAGTGCGTTGTACTCTTTGTGTGTATGTGTGTTTGTATGTGTGTACGTGTACGTGTGCGTGTTTGTGTGTGTGTGTTCGTGCGTGCGTGTGTGTGAATCCGTGTTTATATACAACAGGTGATTGATTGATGAGCTCTTTGGTTTGTTTGAGGTAATTGAGACTTAAATTAATTGAAAACTATGTAACAAAAATGACTAAAGTTAAATTTAGCTTTTACCATTTTAGAAGATTAAAAAATAATTTGGTTTTCTACATAATAAAACTTAGTTTGTAAAAAAAGAGAAATTTAAAATGAATAAATTCAACTTTGTTCTATAGGTTATAAATCATGAGATGGCACAGCCAACACAAACCACACAAGACACACAAATGCACATGTGCAACTTCATATTAGGCTCTGTCGGCCTACCTCCAGCCTTTGCTTTCGAACCAGGGAACGATGCAACACTTGTTAACAGCACGTTTCATTCATAGAGCTTATTTTTCGAGCATTGATTTTGAAAACTTGAAAATATTGTGCGACTCAGTTGAACTGTTGCTTGGCAGGATGGAAAGATTAAGGTGGAACTTCATTGAAAAGTTCGCTTGCCTCTCCAATGTAATGTTTATTCATGTGTGGATGGAGGATAAAAAACGAAAAAAGCAATGCCCGAAAAATCACGTGATAGAGTATGGAGATGACAAATAGGAAAGCGGCATATATGATGATACCTCATCAATATCGCATGCATGTAGATTAAAAGTTATTTTTCTCTGAAGGTTGGCATGACGTCACATTAAGTTGCAACTCCTATTTGTTAGGATCATTTGCTTTACGTCACCTTGTTCATTGAAGTAGTCACGAACTAACTTGCAAATTTTTTCATCTAACTTTCGAAATAGGCTCTTAAATATTCATAAAAAAGCGGAAAACATTTTTAAGACCAGTTAAAATCTTGTCACAATATATTATTTACGTTTATCAGTTTGATTAGCAAAAAAATATTTCAACAAATATGCCAATCAATGTTGAATAACTTGTTACATCATAATTTGGATGAATATTTTAAAAAAATAACGTATAATCAACAACAGTTTTAAACGAGATTAAAAAAGTTTAGTTTACAAAAGTTATAAAATATAAAAATTTTTCAAGATTAACAGGCCTAAAATGATGCAACAGAAATCATTTAGTTTATCAAAAGTTGAGAAAATGATCAAAATATATAAAAGATTCACTAAAACTGACATTTTCTTAAAAACTTTCGACTAATTATTTATTTATAAAAATGTTTAAAAGTTATTTTGTATGTACGCATATTGTACATTTCGTTTAGTTTCTACGATGCAACGTAACTGAATTTTTTTCTGACTGTCAGAACTTATACAAAAACTTCTTGCCAAAAATGGATTTCCAAAATGAATATAGTTAAAGAAAATATATAAAGATATTTAATGTATTTGGCAAATATAATTTTATTTGCAAATATATTAATCAAATTATAAGTCAGTTTTCGTATCTAGAACCAAAACTCAACGTAATTTATTTCATAAATAGATTTAAAATTTATAAATTCATTATAAAATTGGACAAAAATTCTGATTTTGAGAAATTTAATTTAGATTCGATAGGCAACCACAGTTTTTACGTCAACAAAAAGAACAATTTCGTCAGTTTTTTAAATTGTGAAATAGAAAAGACAATTTCGTTGAAAAACCTATTTAAGTATTTCTTTATAATTAATAATTTTATTTGAAAGTATTTCAATAATTTTAAAAACATAATTAATTTGTTATTATTAATTTTATTTCTTTTTTTATAAAAAATTTAAACTTCGATAATAAACTATGTTTATTTTGTTTCTATAGCAATGGAGAAATTTGAGGTACGAATTTTAAATCGTAATATATCTCAATTAAATCATAAATTCTAATACTGAATTTCATTGCTCTATTTCTATTCAATTGTACAAGTTCTACTCACGCGATTATCTCATTTTCCGTTAATTTATATATTTAATTAGACTACCTAAAAAACGAATAGTTAATAAGTATTCCTCAATAATTATCCGATATTATCAAGCTAGTTATATTTTAAAGTAGAATTATAAAATGATTATAATTAGATTATATTTAAATGATAATATATAGAAAATTAAAATAATTATTATAATATAGACAGACAAGCTGATCGGCAGATTCCATAACGCCTTAGAATTAATAGACGCTTTTTTAAATGCTGGGTCATTAAATTAAATAAAAATGAAATGGACAACTCTTTACTAACATCTGAACACTAATTAACATTTAAAACCTATTAATCACAAAATTTACAATCAATTTTTCCGTATTAAAATCTAGCATCAATTTCTCCCCACCCCCTACCAAACCAACACGAGGACAGAGCAAGTTGGGAGCATGCCCACGTTCCATCCCCGTATCCAAAAACCTTTATATCAAAAAGTTTAAGAAAGTCAGTTTTCAAACTCGAAATCTCTCGAAACTTTAATCAATTCATGCTACCATATTAATTCTATAGGATTTATATATAGTTATTATATACATTTTGACGAGAAAGCTGGTTCAAAGCCGGTTAAAACCGGCTACAAGTATGTGAAAAACAATGCAATGACGTCATTTTAATAATTTGCATAATTGTAAACAACAACAGGGTTAGTTTTCAAAACAGTGACAACCCTTTTCAATATAAAAGCTACTTATTTAGTTTTTGGCCTGTCACAAAACTTGGGTGTGGTTTCCACCTAAGCCCACAGTAACCATTCTCATATATGTGCTATGATTTAAATCTCAATCTAAATTATTTCCAATGTTCAAATATTTTAATTGAACGTCTGGGTTTACCATCGTCTTCCTGTTCTAACTTTTTCTTAACTCGTGTTAAACACTCTTTTGCTAAATCTGCATTTGCTATCTTGGCCATTTTCTCTGGAACCCTCTACCTCCTTCTCCATCACTTACGTAGTTCAGAGCGGATCTCAATACCCATCTGTTTGCTAAATTCATTGAGGAGCGCTGTTAAACATATTTTAACAAGCGGAAATAGCGCTTTATAAATTGATTGATTGAAACTATGAAAATCTCATTAGATTCTGTGCAGCTCTCTTGGACTATATAGCCTATAAATAAACATACGCATGTGCAAACATAATACACACATCCATATAATATCTATATATATGCATGTATACATAAAATAATTCTTAAAAAACAGATAATTCGCGAATTGGGTGTTGGAGTCCAAGGGAGGACCTTACATGTGATGGAGAAGGATACGAAAAAGGTCTTCTGTCTAAAGGAGGTGATTCCTGAAAAAAACATTTATTCTGCTAATTTTAATAATTTAATATTTTATTTATTATTTACTTATTATTAAAATAATAAAAAATTATTTAAATTTAATATTAGGTTATTTAGAAATTTTATGAATTAATTTGTGTTACGTCGGTTTTCAATGGATAATGCGTCATAAATTAATTTTATACAAATTGTAGGTATTAATTAAATAAATTATTCATTAATACATTTTACTATAAGATCGAATGTCTGAACAATGATAAAGCACAAGAAATATTTGAAGAGGTTTACAGTTGATTAAATTAAAATCAATTTAATAAAATCAATTATTTAAAATCAATCGTTGGAAATCAACTAAACAAAAACAACCATTTAAAATCCATTAATAAAAATCACTTAATTTGTTAATGAAATAAATTTAATGTGATAAACATCAGTTTGAAAACTAATCTTTCAGAAAAAACTCCATTTTTTTTTAATCCAAACCAGATGAAATACCTAACTGATCACTTACGTGTGAACACGGTTAACGTTGTTACACCCCTCTGCTTATTCGTACACTGGGAGGAATCGGTGATTAATTAATTAGTTAAAATTAAAAAATAGATAATAATTAATTAACAATTTAAATATAAATAAATTGTTTCATTGTTCAGCAACAAATTTTATACATTTTTTTCAATTTTGAATGTAGATAACCTCTTTCTTCTTCTACCAAATGTTGCCATACTTTGACAAGGGCAACTTTGAAGACCTCATGAATATACATAACAAATCTAAGGAACCAATCAGCGAGGAGGTTGAGTTTTAATTGGTCGTTTATGGTGTAATGGATAAAATGCCCGGTACTGCTCTTGCCATGATAAGTTTCAAATGCATTGAAGATCCTCGTGTTTCGCACGCAAAATCACAGGCTTTCTTATTGATTTTACTGGCAAATAGTTAAAATAATTTTACAAAAATATTTGTTTTCATATTTTAAAAGCAAGTTAAACTAAATTGAATTTTTAAAATAATTTAATTAGTCAATAAAATGTTGGTTGGGTCAGTCCATCAAGATCTTCCAGTATCTGGCATCGAAGAATGTCGTCCACAGGTTCGAAGGAACGTACGCACGATTGTATTAATTTGATTCGAATAAATTAAGCTGTGAAATTAATAAATTAAGCTGTGAAATTAATAAATTAAGCCGTGAAATTAATAAATTAATGAAATGAAAACAAGAATAAATGTACGCGTAAATAACGGATGAACAATTGATTGGATGATGAGAAAAAATGATTAAACGTAAAAGTTAAAAGAGGAAAGAGTAGAAAAAGTACACCAATGACCAAACTGACTGACCGACCGACAAACTAACCGACAAAATAACTGGATTGTCTAGCTAAATGTGACTGACTCAATAATTGAATAAATGGATAAGCGGATAAATGAATGAATGAATGAAAAAATGAACTGAAAAACTTGAGAAACACACGGTTAATCGACTAATCAAACGGACAGATGAATGGATGAATAAACAATGTGATGAATGTACAAAATGACCTAAAATCAAACTCCCACAGATGTGTGAGGCCATCAAACTTTATGTTAGATGAGCACCATAATGTTTACGTAGTCGATATTTGCTCTGAAATCGTTGAGAAAGATATCAGAAGAAGAACAAGAGGAAAAACTGGTTGTCTGTTTGTTTTTTTTGTTGAGATTCATAAAAAAAATTAACAAAATGAAAATTGATGAAATGAAATTATTCATATATGGAATGACTCCATTAAAAATGACTTTTTGAAACATTTTATCGGAATTGAAATAAAGTTTTAAACTTTACATAATCGACGTTTTCATACGTTAAACCCTTCTTATCATTACCTTTTTTCATTTTATCTTTCTTTCATCTTTTTGCCATTTTCCTAATAATTAATCTCATTTCAGTTTCATTCTAGACTACAAATTAGATTTCGAAACTTCATAGTCCCAATTCCAAATTTTCAAAAGTCCATAGTCCCATTCCTGAATTCTCAGGCTGCCTGACATTCGCCGCCCCGGAGATTGTAGTAAGAAATAGTAGTCACGACACGGCGTCAGATTTCTGGTCACTGGGTGGTGTGTTTCTGGGTCTGATGACATGCCACAAGAAGACTTGTGAGGAGTACGGCTCCTACCTCATCGAATTCAAGTTTAATGAGAAGGCTCTGTCGACTATTTTTGAAGATATCGCAGAGGTTGGTTAAATGGTTGGTTGGTCGGTTGGTTGGTTGGTTGGTTGGTTGGTTGGTTTGATGGTTGGTCGGCGGTCGGTAGATTGGATGGTTGGATGTTTGGTTGGTTGGTTAGTTGGTCGATTGGTTGATTAGATGATTGGTTGAATAGTCAGTTGGTTGGTTGATTGAATGATTGGTTGGTTTGTTGGTCGATTGGTTGATTAAATGATTGGTTGAATGGTTGGTTGGTTGATTGAATGATTGGTTGGTTGGTTGATTGGTTGGTTTGTAGTTTTTTCATAACTGCGTTTGTTATTATGCTGTTAAAAAATTTACTAACTGAATGATGTTTCGAAACAAACCGAAGCGAAATTTCATTTAGTAACAGGGCTGACCAGAATAAAATTTTGAAAATTTATCAAGTCCTGTCATCCAAATTGTATCAGTAAAAATTTCATCATTGAACTTATTCTGAACAATAGTTTCTGTAGTGAACCTGAACACTTTCACCATTATCATTAGAATTAAAATGATTTCATTCAAGTTCGTTACGTTATGTCATCTTAATCAAATTTATACTCGTGTCATGAATTTTTTGAACGTAATGTCGTTCTAGACGCCATATGATAAACTTACATCACCGTCATCACCATCATCATCACAAACACCACCAACTACATCATTATTATCATCACTACTTTATTATCATTATCAGGATTACAGTGAGGTCCTGAGAGATGTAATCAAGCGGATAATAATGAGTGATTTAGAGGAAAGACTTACTTTAGAGTTTGATTTTTTTTCCATAATATTCTAGAGTAGTAGTAGTAGTAGTAGTAGTAGTAGTAGTAGTAGTAGTAGTAGTAGTAGTAGTAGTAGTAGTAACAGAAGCAGTAGCAGTAACCGTAATAGTAGATAGAAGTAGCAGTATTAGTAACAAAAACGAAAATAATAACAGAAAACAAATGCATTAATAATGTTAACAAACAATTGCTACTACTTGAAAACAAAGAACAATAAAACGAACAGAAAGGTCATGCAAGATGATTTATTGAGGGAGATAATCGAAGAGGAAGCGAGAAAAGAAGAGATAATTTTAAATGGAGTGCTAGGTGGGTCAACGTCATCATCAACGTCATCGTCATCATCACCTCCATCATCATCATCATAGTCATCACCACCATCACGAGGATCATGATTAATATCACCGCCATCATCAGCTCTGTAATGGTAATTGCACTCATTCCTATCATCATCGTTATCACTATTTTTATCATCAACATCACCATCGTCATCGTCACGCCTGTTTAGTGCCACTGGATTTGAACCAACCTTTTGAGTACTACACTCGGTACATGTTACGTCACTACAAAAGCAGGTCCTCGTTCATGCAAGTACTCAAGTACTTAGATGAAAATATCAAT
>NW_008705459.1:3784873-3811782 GCF_000326865.2 Helobdella robusta | reverse complement strand
ACGCACACACATACACACACACATCTACGTACACACATACATCTACACACACGCATACACACACACACACATGCATATACACATCTACGCTAACACACATCTACACACACATACGCACACACATTAAAAACGTACGCAAGCAAAGCGTAATACACGAATGCGCAGAAATCAACGCATTATATTCTTTTCACAATCAATAGGTGGCATCAGTTTGAGATTGTTGTAGTAACTAAATCAGCATCTCAACGTCATCATTCTCATCATCATAATTAGCGGTGCATCATAATCATACTCATCGCAATTAACTTCATCACAATTACCCTCGTCATACATAATCACCCCACCATCACCACCATGATCATAACCACCTTCTCCATCACCTCCACAACCACCACCATCATTATCAAACCGCAATGTCATTAATGCCAAGGCGAAGGTCTCCTTTACAACTGCCATCATCATTCTCAAATCACAAGGTCGTTCTTCGCCTTCGACTCGAACAGTCTCTGCGATTTCCTGGTCTACCTGGTACACCACCTGGGCAGCCTGGAGATATGCGAGATTGGGATGAAGGTCATTGGAGTGCAAGTGTACGGCTGTAGGTGTCGTTCGTTTTCAAATCCATCTCTTTAATCCTCTTTTATCCATCCTTTTATCCATATTCATCATCCATTTGGTTATGCATCCATCTTTGTTTCATCCATTTTTCAACCATCTATCTGTTTTTTATTTATTTATTTTTTTGTTTTATTTGTTTTTTATTCATTTTCAATTCAAGCCTTTTTCTTTTTTAGTTCTACTCTGTTTAAATGACCTCATGATGTTTGTTTGTTTGTTTGTTTGATAATGGCAGACTGTTCCCTCATAAAAAGTGACATGGGTGTGTGTGTGTCTTAATTACATTTTTTATTCAAGGAATTAAAAAATTGTTTTGAAAATTTTCTTTTGTTATTTAAATACAAATTGTAAGGAAGGAGAAGAACTTAAGGACATATCAAAGGGTTGTGGATGGACGCAAATAAAACATTTTTACGCCGCCATCTTTCACTTTTTTTTGTTTGTTGTTTCAAATGTTGTTGTGTCGTCGTCTCTGTGGTCATTTTTGTAGTCGTCTGTGTAGTCGCCATCGTCATCAGTTTTCAACACCATAATCATTATCTTCCTCATTTTCACCAACATCATCATCATCATCAACGTCAATCATAAATAATATCATCATCATTTTCATCATCATCTATTTTGTTGTCGTCCTCGTCGTCGTCGTCATCATCAGTGCTAGGTGGCGAGTCATTTTTTTCTAAAGTTCCCATTACGCAGATTTGCAAAATAGCAAAGGTTAGCTGATAAGTTATGAAGGTTGATTGATTGGTTTGCTAGTTTAAGATACAGTTTGCTTGGTTGATTGTTTGGTTGGTTGGGTGATTGGAGGATTGATTAGTTGGTTGATTTGCTAGCTTGTTAGTTTTGAAAATTGATTGATTTTTAGGGTCTATAGTTGTTTGAATGTTAATATGGATTGATTGATTGTATAGTTGTGGTTGTATGTTTTTCATTGAATTATGTATTGAAAATCCATCTATTCATCCATCTATTCATCCTTAAATCAATCCATCCATCCATCCATCCATCCATCCATCCATCCATCCATCCATCCATCCATCCATCCATCCATCCATCCATCCATCCATCCATCCATCCATCCATCCATCCATCCATCCATCCATCCATCCATCCATCCATCCATCCATCCATCCATCCATCCATCCATCCATCCATCCATCCATCCATCCATCCATCCATCCATCCATCCATCCATCCATCCATCCATCCATCCATCCATCCATCCATCCATCCATCCATCCATCCATCCATCCATCCATCCATCCATCCATCCATCCATCCATCCTTCTCTCCTCAGAGATATCCACTTTCATTTCGGATACAGTACGCCACAGCCAGAGTTTTTGTGTCAACGAAGAAAAATGGTAACTGTGTTTGTTTATCACTTTTGTCATCGTCATCATCATCTTCATAATCATTATCATCATCGTCGTCATCATCGCCATTATCATCATTATCATCATCGTCGTCGTCATCGTCATCTTCATCATCGTCATCATCATCGACATCGCCAGAGAACATGAGCCAGACGCTGAACGATCTAAAGTGCAGTGAGATTTTGATGCACATGCTGGATAACTTCGCGGGCGACCTGCCCATCATCACTCTCGTCCTCCAGTCCATGTGGCCTATGCTAATCTTTGGTCTGTCTTTCATTTTTTTCTAATTTTTTAAAAAAATATTATTTTATATTTAATATATATATATATATATTTATTACAATTATTATTATATTTAATTTATTAGTATATTTAATACATTGTTATATATTAAATATATCATTTATTTTTATACACATAAGATGTCAGTGAGCCCTAAAAAAAAAAAATAAAATCGCAAATAAATAAGAACCATACAACAACCCTTGTAAGTAACGCATTTCATACGTTATATATATATATATATATACATATATATACATATATATACATATATATATATATATATACATATATATACATATATATATATATGTATATATATGTATAACATATAACGTATATGATAGACGGATCTTCTTGCTTTCGAACCAGGTTACTGCAAAGCAGGACCAGGCGTCTCTAACTATCAAGCCGTTCGTTGCTGATGTCTAGCTGGCTCTTTAGCAATAGTTGCTATGGTTGTACGCAAGCGCGTTTCAAACGATTACTTTGAATTATTCCAACCACCACAATCACCAGCCACACAATCCTAACAGCCACAACCACCGCAACCACAAACGCCTCCGCAACTACAACTACCACCACCACCACCACAAACAGACGCAAACGTGCAGGACTTTTACGAGCAAGGAGCATGCAGTAAGGTGGCCTCCATCATTAAGATGCACTACGATCAAGCCGAAGTCTTTGAAGCCGCTTCCATGGTTGTGTTCGGTCTGTCGCTATCTGGTTCGTTGATTTGAAAAATATTATTTCAATAAGAATACTTAGAAATAAATGATTATACTAAAAAATAAATAATAATACTAAGAAATGAATAATAATAATAATTAGTAATAAACAAGTAATTGCACTTAGAAATAGATAATAATACTAACAAATAAAAAGTAAACTGATATAAAATTGTATGTATCATTAAATGAACTCACGTATGCGTATTCCCAGCACTGGGATATTTTTTTGATGTATGTTCGACCTTCACTATTCAGTGATGCGGAGACTAACTTGGGCCTGATAATTTACAGTTCATTAATATCATTGCGCTGCGTTGCGTATCAAACTTGCCTAGAGACGAGACGAAGGAATTTGTTTAGATTAGTTGGGTGTCGACGAATGCCTGATTTCATTCAGAACGCGTCAGCTGCTTTAAACTTTAATTATGTCATATTTCGGTTTTGATGAGATGAGAAAGTTATAACGAAAATGATACTACGTCATTTTTTTGTTGAAATTTGATTTGTTTTGAATTGTTTGAAAAGTTACTTTGAAAATTCTGTGTTATTATCATCACAAATCACTCTACCTGCCACTAATGCCATAACCACCACGACGACAACAGCCGCAACAACCACTACAACCACAACAGCAGCAACAACAACAGCAGCAACAACAACAACCACATCATCAACAACAACCACATTAACAACAACAAAACGATACAACACCCTTCCTAACAAATCTCTCGATTATTACGACACAACCATGCAAGAGGATTATTTTCTTGCTCGGCTAATGTTTTTGTCACATTCAGGCAACTGTTAATTTATGAACGCACACGCGTGTACGCTCCAGCGTCTATGTCAGTGAGAACGAAGACTATCATTGCATCAAGCAGTAATTTTCAAATGCATTATACATTTAATTACACATCTTTCTTATTTGTTTAGAGTTCAAAGTTCAAAAATGGTTTTTTTTTTTTTTATTTTTTGTTGTAAATTGACGTTCAAATAATGAAATTATCTCACATTTAACTTCCTCTCTACATATGACCAATTGGCAAACGCATATAAAATCATATCTTAATATACATCGTCATAATAATAAATGCTCAAATCTTACAAGGCGCAAGTGCTAACAAACGCGCACAAAAGCAAGTACAAAATTACAACTACAATCCAATTAACCAACCCATCATATTCTCCGTAGCCAAATTCTTGAATAAAAAAGGGGTTCTCTATGATATCTTTTCCCAAGTTATAAAACAAACATATAAACAGTGATTATATACACATATCAGTGATGACGTAAGTACTCAAAAAATGTACTTAGGTATAAGTACTAAGTACTCAGTGGTAAAAGTACTTAAGTATAAGTACTAAGAACCAAAACAAATTGTATACTTGATACTTATAAGTACTAAGTATAAGTACTAAGTACAAGAGTACCTAAGTACATACCATGGTTAATTTGAAATATTTATAAATTTATTAAACTCAGAAATCAACTCATTATTTACAGTAATTTATTTACATCAATAAAAGAGTTTGTTCTTTTTGAGTAAAAGTAAAGTTTCAAATGATTCATCACTTAAACGATTTCTTTTAGGAGTGAGAATCATTCCAGCCTGGCTAAATATACGTTCCACAGGTGCTGATGATGGCACAGTGGTATTGTACTTCAAAAACACTTGTGCGACAGCAGGATACCTAAGGAACAATAATATAGTTGTTAACCGAAATAGCAAATTATTAATTTGTTATTAATACTTGAGAATAAAAATGTATTAGAAAATCAAGCATATACATATTATACATATATAATATATTACAGAAAAATATTGATTACCTTTTGAGTTGTTCCATATCATATGAAGGATCACTAAGATATTGCAGTCCCTCAACTTTTTCATTCGATCGTGATTCGGAACTTGGTTCATGGAATCCATAAAAATCTGCACTAGCACAACCTCTAGTATTTCTGTCTTCATAAACTGTTGAAGAATTGCTCATTCTGACCACTTCTGCTAGAAACAAGTCTTCAACTTGCTCACGAACTGATGATTCTATCCACCTGATTTTAAAAAACGGATGGCTGATCGAAGCCACAACAAATGCTCTCATCTTGCTGTTGCTTGAAATATCTTTAAAGTCAATTATATCGCCAAAGCGTTTATCCATGTCACATATATTTTGTGTGTGTATTCATAGCATGCATGTGTATGTATGTGCCCTTATGAGTGTATGCTGTAACAGTAACGATAATTTGCGATCTCATCTCAACGAGAAGCAATTTGACAGTTTGAATTATGTTCTTTCCGATATATTTAAGTTAAAATATTAGTGTTAATATAAATTGTAGAATATTTTGTAACGAAATTCTATGAAAATTTTACATACCTTACAATTTTATATTCTTCATTCAGTTAATAAAAGAATCAGGTTGGCTAGTTTAAGAAATATATACTGAGTGACAAGATGGTTTAGTGATAAAGTATCAAAGGTTTTGAATACAAAAGACTTCTGTCCATGTAGAAAATCTCAGAACTTACGCACGGAAACTCTATAAATCATAATTATTTTATATTCTCCTTTATATAAAAACAGATAGAAAATATTTTTTCATTTCTTTTATCTGAAACGAATGCCGTTGACGTTGGAGCATGTTGACGATGTACGTTATTGCCTAAAATATACGGGCCATATTTGGTCAAGCTTGTTTTTACATCCGTAACATCATCATCATCATCGACGTCATCGTCATCATCATCATCATCATTGGCAACATCATCGTCATCGTCATCATCGTCGTTGTTGACATCATTATTTAGATTCGAATGATTGCTGAATTAAACAAATCGAATGCGATCTATCTGCCCTCATGCTTCCAACACTTTCATTACATCTTCATCATCTACAATATCTCTGTCATCATCTTTATCATCTCCATCATCATCTTCATCATCACTATTATCATCTTCATCATCACTATTATCATCTTCATCATCACTATCATTATCTATATAGCTTTCCTCATCATTTTTATTTTTTTGTCATTTTCATTATGGTCACCGAGTTAGCTCAGTCAATAGAAGTGCCATGCCTCGCGCTGCAGTTACGCGATGGCCTGGTTCGAATACCGTCTGTCCGAAACTCAAAGGCCATCATAGGCGTATGATGCGGTGCTTGTGCGTGTTTACATAATGTGTGTGTGTGTGCGTCGTGTGGTGGTGTGGATAGTGTACAGTCTTTGTGGCACGATGCTTTAATAACAATTACGGATAAACATGTTGGCAGTTTGGCGTTGAGAGAGCTGCAACACAAAAAATTTAAATAAATGAAAAATCATTTCAATGGCATCTACATTTTTGTCGTAACCACAATTTACACATTATCCTCATACTTTTCTTCGTCAACGTTAATCTTACCAACATCATCATTCACCATCACAATCATCGTCGTCGTCAACAACCTCATCATCATCATTGAAACATCATCGTCATCGTAACGACACGTCTCACATGCAGATTTGAATGTTGTTGAACTGAACAAATTCAACACGATCTATCTACTGCTGGTCGGCCTGCACGAGCACCAGAATGAACCGAGCATCATCATCAACACCTGCAATGCCATTTCATCGATGGTTGACGCTGAAGGTTATGATAATGATATGGATGATGATGGTGATGATGATAATGATGATTATGGTAATGACGGCGACCACGACGACGACGACGATGATGATGAGGAGGATGATGATGATGATGATGATGATAGTAATAATAATGATGACGACGTTGATGACGAGTTTCGTGCTACTTTTTTTATACAAGCTGGATGTAGTTAATTATGATGCTAATCATACTGATGCTAATGATTACCTTCATGATTTAAACTGGCGGGCCTGAATAAAAAAACGTGTTAATGAGTGTAGGATTGTAATGAAGATGATAACATTAATATTTATAATAATAATAATTATTATTATAATTATAGTAATAATAAAGTATAATATTTACAGTGTTGATGAAGATGGTGATGATACATCTATTATGGTGATGATGCTATTGATGATGTTAACGAAGACGACGACGACGATGATACTAATGACGTTGCTATTGATAATGATGATTTTGATGATGATGATGATGATGATTATATTTGTGTCTCCGTACGATGGAAGCAGTATTATGATTCGTTGATGCAAATGATTAAAATTGTGATGTAATGATGATGGTGATGACGACGATGTTTTGAAATGTTCCGTGCAACCATCAATCCATGAATAAATTATACATTTACCCATTCATTTTTCCTTTCTTCCTTTTTTCATTCATTCATTCATTCGTTTGTTTGTTCATTCAATCTTTCATTCGTTCGTTCATTCATTCATTTATTTCTCAAAAATGAATGACGGAATGATTGATAGCATATAAATTAGTCGATCGATCACCAAATATTGATTGATTTTTCAAATTTATCAAACCATCCATTTAAACGTAGCACATCAAATTATATTATCTCCAGCAAACCTTTTTTAATGGGCATCCACTTTAAACAAATTTTTCAACCGATCAATTTTATTTATGATCTGTTCGTTTGTTTGCCTATTTGTTTGTTCATTCGTTTGTTTGTTTGCACGCTTGTTTGTTTGTTCATCCATTCAATTGTTCATTTATTTATTTTCATCTTTAGTTGCATATTAGCAGATAGTTATATGTTTTATGGTTCATCAGTTTGTTCGCAGGTTCATATATTCATTCATTTGTTTGTTGTTTGTTCGTTCGTTCACTCGTTCATCTATTAATTCCCAGAGGAGTGCGCTTACGGTATGACGCAGAAGATAACTGATGACGTCACGGCAATTCCCTTCCTAGGTATCTCATGGATCTTACTCACTCTTTCTTTGCTTCTTATTTTTTATGTGTTAATATTTGTATGCGTGTTGGCCACCACTATGCATATACAACATACGTGCCTGTGTCTTTGTAACTGTATGTATGGCTAATGTATGTATGTTTGAATGTATGTCGCATCTATGTATATATGAATGAATACACGATTCTATGCATGCATGCAAATATTTATTTGTGATGGTTTATTTTGACCCCAGGCAGTTTGATGCGGATGCACATAGAGAAATACGAGGTGGTAAAGCATTTGCAAGGTCTTCAAGAGTCTTACTAAGCTGGGTTCGTCTATGAATGGATGGAAAGATGGGTGGGTGGATGAATGATCGGCTGGATGGTTGGTTGGTTTGATGGATAGATGGATTGATATATGAATAAACGAAAGAGTAGATGGATGACTAGATGAGTGAATAAATAAATGGTTGGTTTGACGTGTGAACAGATCAATTTACGAAAAAATTAAAACTTATTTGAAAGGTGTAAGAATGAGTGAACGAGTATATATAATAATTAAATAAAAGACAAAAAAAAACGATTGAATGAGCAAATGAACGAATACCAACAGATGATATTGTATCGGAGATGAAATGTTCTGAGGTCTATGAAGATGTCAATGACATTAAGTATGCCTACCTTGATTTCTGGGTATGACGTCATCATCCACATCTTCATTGTCGCTCGCTACTGATGTTGACGTCATCCATTTTCATCGCCATTGCCAAATTCATTATTATGAACGCAGTCGCCATTGTATCATCACCAACATCATCACCAACATCATCACCAACATCATCACCAACATCATCACCAACATCATCACACCAACATCATCACCAACATCATCACCAACATCATCACCAACATCATCACCAAATCATCACCAACATCATTCCCAACATCATCACCAACATCATCACCAACATCATCACCAACATCATCACCAACATCATCACCAACATCATCACACCAAATCATCACCAACATCATCCCCAACATCATCACCAACATCATCACCAACATCATCACCAACATCATCACACCAACATCATCACCAACATCATCACCAACATCATCACCAACATTATCACCATTATCTTTTTCTTTCTCCACCTCCTAATCACCATTTTCATCACCACCAGCACCATCATCATCGTCACCATCTTAACTTTCATCCTTACGTTAAAATATTTCCCAATATTTGCCGTTTTGACGCGTTTTGCAGGACTTGAAACAAATGTGTGACGTCATCTTGGATCGTATAAACAATCTCAAGCCTCTGGTTTCTTGATGGTGATGACGACGACGACGTCATCGAATGATGTTGACGATGATAATGATGATGAAGAGGGCGTGATGGTGATGGTGATATCATCGTGATCGTGGTGATAACACGATGGTGGTGACATGGTTAGGATGATGATGATGATGACGTGTTGGTGATGATGATGACGTGATTAGGACGATGATGATGATGAGGAGGAAGAGGATGGCATGGTGATGATGATGACGTGATGGTGATGATAACGACGCGATTAGGACGATGATGATGACGAGGAGGAGGGTGGTATGGTGATGACGACGAGGAGGAGGGTGGTATGGTGATGATGACGAGGAGGAGGGTGGTATGGTGATGATGACGACGCGATGGTGTCGAGCGTGACGATGAAAAAAATGAGGAACAGTAGATGATGATATTTTATTTATAGAATGAAGAGAATGGAAATGATGCGGTTAAATTAACTACGATGATGATGATGATGGTGATGAAATGAGAATAATGATGATGATGATAACGTTGAAATTAAGGTTTACAAGAATGTGATAATGATAATAATAAAAATAAAATAGTATTAATAACATTATTCATAATTATTCATAATAATACTAATAATAATAATGGTGTGATAATGTTTACGTTTTGTAATTAACTTGGTTGCGAGTGAAGATGACGTCAATGATGACGTTTTGTTTGAAACAAAAATCATTTTTTTGTTTTTCAAAAATATTTATTTCATTAAAGTTTCAAACTACGCAAACAATCTATTGACATTTTCAGACGCACATCAGACTCAAACTAAATAATGGAGAAAAAAATTTAATAAAAGTTAAAAGGAGAAATGAAAATGTCTTCAAAGGTCAATAAAAAAAACTGAAAACTAACTTTATTTCTGAACGACGTGTAATTCAAATTTGAAAGAGAGAGAGAAAGTGAGAGAGAAAAAGAGAGAGAGTGAGAGAGAGAAAACTTCAGCAGTACCAGCAACAACTCAAAAAATAAAATTAAAAAATGCCTCTCACGGCACATCAGCGTGAATAATATAACAGAAAGTTCGCTAAAAAAAACTTTTGCCAAAAACACAATTCTTCAAAACAATTGCATCGTCACAAACAAAAATACATTCGTGACTTTGTATGTTTATTGTTGTAACTCTCTGTCTGTGTATGCATGTTTCTATAATGTGGGTGTATGTGTGTTTGTGTACGTGTGTGTATTGTGTATGTGTGTATATTGTGTATGTGTGTGTATTGTGTATGTGTGTGTGTATTGAGAGTGTATTGTGTGTATGTGTGTAGTGTTTGTATGGCGAATTATTTTAATATATTTACAAACACATACAAATAAAATGCGTATGTGTATGGTGTAGTATGTAACAATAAATAGTATTTATGAGAATTTGTACAAGGATTTATGTTTATGTGTGAATGTATTTCAGTATTCTTTGTAATCGTATACACACATGTACGTTCTATACACACATTCATTTGTATTTGTATGTGAGTGTATGCGTAGGTATGCATGTGCACGTATTTCAGCGTTTTGAGGGATTGCTTGACAAATTCAATAAGTGAATCTGACATGAAGCTATTGTAGTTAAAAGTATGACGACGATGACGATGATGATGATGATGGTGATGACGACAAAGACGATGATGTTGTTGTTGGTGCTGATGAGGAGGGTGGTTTTGGTGTAATGATGATGACGACGGTCCTAATGTAATGTTGATCTTAATGTGATGATGATGATGATGGTGTTGCTGATGATGGTTTTAATGTGATGATGATGATGATGATATATATATTATGACGTTAAACTAATGACAAGAAATATGAATGAGGAAATTGTTAAAACAAATTAATAATAATAATAATAATAATAAATATATAAAATTATAACAATAATATCAAAAATTAACGTTCCAACAAAAAATTCCAGAGGTTAGAGTTTAAAGTTTATCATCCCCATCATCAACAACAACATCATCACGAACGATCATAACGTTATCATTCTTACTGCTGTGACAAACATCACCACTACAACTCGCAACAACAACATCATCGTCATCTTTATCGTCGTCATCATCGATTCGTTCCATGACGGTCTCTTCAGGAAATGACGTCACCGCAAACTGAAGCTCATCTGCATTGTTGTTGTGCTTGTTGCTGTTTTTGTTGTTTTTGTTGTTTCGTCCACGTGATCGTGACGTCACTTCCATTTGCCAACTCGCTCTACTGATCATGTCGTGGCGCGCCTGGCTGGGTGTATGGCGATGATGATGGTGGTGATGATGATAGATGAATGAGAAAGTGAGGATGATGATGATGATGATGATGATAGTATTGACGATAATGATGATGAAATCCAGTGTGATAGAGTGATGTGGAAGGCGACAATTGTTAATGATGATCCAACGATTATTATAGGTTTAGTGTAAAACGTGAATACAATGGAAATGATAATAACAAAAAACCATGAAGATAAACAATGATGATGACGACGATGGTGATTATGCTAGAGACAAAAGTGATGGAGAAAAAAATGATGATAAGTGAATTTAAATTTATGGCCGAAACAAGGGAGGGCTGTTTTCTTAATAGTTCCATTCTGTCTGCACACTTTTTACTTGAAAAAGTCAATAGCAATGTATTACCATCATCATCATCATCGTTATCACCCCCATCTTCTTCATTCTCATCTTTTCATCTCCATCTTCTTCATCATCATCTTCTTCATCCTCATCTTCTTCATCCTTATCTTCTTCATCCTCATCTTTTTCATCCCCATCATCTTCATCATCATCTTAATCATCAGCCTAGTTGCGTCATCAATGCCAATAATAATCATTTTTTTATGTTTTTTTTAATCACTTAAACTTTTAAAATCGATATTTTTATTATTGTAGAGGTTGAAATTGTCTTCATCATGATGATAACGTTTATCATTATCATCATTGTTCACCGCCTTATAATCATCATCACGTTACTATCATTAATACAATGTAGTTTCGAAACGTACATAAGATGAAAATAATGGCTAAACAACGCTTCATTGAATTTGTTTCTAATTGTATATTTTTGTGTGTGTCTTGTTTGTATTTTTATGTGTATAACCGGTTTTAAAATATTTTGCATATATTTTTTGTATTCTTTTAGTATATTTGTTTTGATGCTATAATCTATTTTTGCATCTTTGTTTGTATGTATATGTTTGTATCTCTGTGTATATACGTTACGTTACGATACTTACAAATTTACAGTTGTGTATCTATTGATTGTAACTGTTTGCATGTTTGTCTTTTAGTATATCTATTTGTATGTTTGTTTGTATCCCTGTTACTTAAATATATTTGTATCCTGGTTCGATGTGCCACCCTACCATTGTTTAGTTAATTAACTACTTTTTCATTAACATTCGTTCTATAAATCTCTGAGCAATTTAATTCTTCATCCATGTCTGACTCCTTCTAAAAAATAGAAACCATGAGCCATCGTCTGCCTGAGTGTTTGTTTATATTGCAAAAAAATCTTATTTCTCGCAATTGTTTGCGTATGCTTTTTGGCGTCTTGCTCTTGGCTGTATGGTTTGAATTTTTTTTATAGGCGTTTGTTTGTATGCATTCTTATAATTACGTTTGTTTTTATGCGTCTTAAACGTAAAAGATTATCTTAATATACACGCACATACACGCATATACATGCACACACACATACAAACAAACAAACAAGCATATACACTCGCGCGCACACATATACACACACTTATAAATACACGCATAATAAATGCACACATGTACAATGTACATACATTTATTATATGCATGGGCTTAATTTAAAACGCATTTAAACTGCTTTCATATAAAATTTAATACGCATTTAAACATCCGTGAGTACATATGTACTAACACGCAAGGACATGCGTACACATTCCCCATATTTGTAAGTTTTATTATTTGGAGGCTTAAATTTGATGACCAACCACACCACCATATTTTATGTATCGTATTCATTCACTTTTATTGCATTGTCCTCCACGTTCACTCAAGGTTTATTCAACACTTCTTTCCTTTCCTTCACTCTCTCTCTTTTTCTTTCTTTATTTTCTCTCTCTCTCTTTCTCTCTCCTACCGTCTTTTTATCATCACTATCTTCTTATTTTCTTTTTTTGCTTTGTCTGTCTTTTTTGTTAACTTACATCGAACTCCTTCTACAGTTCTACGGTACCCTTTTTCTTTTTTCCGTCAATCTCTCAAATTTTATTTTTTCATTTACTCATTTTTTTCATCTATTTTTTTTTTCTCTCTCTCTCTCTTATTTATTCATCTGCACACATTTTCTCTCATATCTCTCTCTCCTTCTATCTCTCCTCTACATTACGACTAAAACCACATTATATGTAGTAGTGATGAATACTTGAACTACAGGAAACATACTTATTAGTATTTATTTATAAGATGTAAGTATTCTTGCTCCGTGTGAACGTATATTTAACCAGGCTTTCAAAAATAGTTGTTAGTTAATGTTAGTTCTGTTGAAATTGATGTCAATGAATGTTAATGTCATATATGTTATTGTTATCTACAATAATACAATAATGACAGTAATAAAAATTACATTACATTGCAACCACAATAGAAGTAGCACCTATCGATAAGTTTGTTTTTGAAGCAGTTCAAAACGCCGGCACATCACAGCTTCCCAAGTAAATCAAGAGACATTAAAGAACAAAAAAAGTAAAAAAACCTCTTCCGGTCAGAAAAGATTGCATGACCTTTGAACTTTCATCCTTAATAGATATTATTGAATTTTTTCGCCTTCCTTTTATTGCAAGATCGGCTGGCTGGGTTGTCGTTTGTTTGCTTGCTTATTTAATTCATAGTTTTTCATATTTTTTGCCATATTTTGATATTTATTTATGTTTATTTAGATGTTTATTTATGTTTAATAAAAGTTCGTTAAGCAATTTTTTGGAGATTTTGAACCAATTGTTCAGGATTGGGTTATTAATTTCATGAATATTGTTGGTCAATCAATCCAACAATTGATAAATTAAAAAATGTAATCAGCCACCTTGCTAATACGAAATAGTTGTAGCATGTTTTTGGTTTCAAAAAGTATTTATCTTACTGATTGACTGATTTAATTTGTCATCAAATCAACCCACTCACTATTCAACTCGCCATTCACAAGTGAAACAGCAAGCTAATATTTTAACATGTGACAGAATATAATTGCGTTATTACCATCGATCAACGAATAATGACTGATTAACGATTAATGCATCCCAATCGATCGAGAGATACTAATAGGATGACAATCACACATCAATCAACCGACCTGCTGACGAGACACTTGCAACACTTTCCAAACGCTCCAACGAATCCGGCCCTGAACTTCTTGCTCATGAAACAATACGTGATGGGATTGCAGCAACTGCTGATGAATGCCAGCAGATGGATGAGATTCATGACGACGGGGCTTGGGCGAGAGATGGTCTGCGGCGAGATGATCGTCCACGTCTCCATGATGTAGAGCGGTGCCCAGCAGATGAAAAATTCCGATACGACAATGAACAACATCAACACGCTCTTGCGTCGTGATCTGTTGATGCTGTTTGAGGTGTTTGTTGTAAGAGATGTTGGTGCTTTCGCAGCTGCTGTTGTTGTTGTTGTTGCTGCTGCTGTTGCCAGATCGTTGTCTGTGTTAGTTCTGCGAGAGATGAATGAGTAGGATTTAAATTTTTGAGGCTGTTGGAATGTTTTTTTACGCCAGGATTGAAATTTTTCGCTTTTGTTGTGATTTTTGAAAAAGTTGTTGTTTCTGCTGTTGTTGTTGTTCCTTACGCTGCTATTGCAATTTTTCTGTTTGTTATTTGTGACGTTGACGTTGTTGTCGGTGTTGTTGTTTTTGTTGTAGCAATAGCGCTTCAGAAATGTTAAAGAATTGCGTTTGTCGTCTTCATGAATGTTTGGTAGATCGGACACGATGACACTTTTGTTCGTTTTCAAGCAGATTGATAGCGGGAGTTTTTGTTGTTTAAGACTTGACCTGATCTCGTTCGTTGCGGTTGTTGTCGTTGCTGCTGCTGCTGTTTGTGGTAGTGCTGCTTTTCTGTCATAATAATTGTATTCGGCGTTGTAGTTGTTGTTGGTCAGTTGTTTACAGTTTTGTTCAATATCATGTTCTAGATGTTGTTGCTGAGTAATATTTTGGCATTGATGTTTAGTGGAATTGTTGTTCCTTCTCAGATTGAATTTCTTCTTTTCAGACAACTGTACCATGTTGACTGGAAAATAAAAAAAAATATCATTCATACCGTGCCCAGCTCTCAAAAGATGTTATAAATCTTTAAAAATGCTATTTCTTTTTGAGATAATTTATTTACTCTGCTGCAAGTCAATGACTCTGCGAGCGATCATTTGTCTCAATCCTCATTCATACCGTAAATACAATTTTTAAATAACTTTCTTTGCGCCCATTAATTTTTAGGTTTATAAGACTTTTTTGTTCTTTAAATTTATAAACAAAAATTCACGAATTGTTCATTTTTGTTAATTTTTAGTTTGTTTTTCATCGGTCAACTATTTATTAGCTCACCTCTCAAATATCATCTATCAATATATCCATTTTTTAATACATTCATATATCTATCTATCCCTCCATCCAGCCAGCCATCCATCCATCCGTCCATCCATCCATCCATCCATCCATCCATCCATCCATCCATCCATCCATCCATCCATCCATCCATCCATCCATCCATCCATCCATCCATCCATCCATCCATCCATCCATCCATCCATCCATCCATCCATCCATCCATCCATCCATCCATCCATCTAACCTTGTTTGACACTCATCCCACAGAACAGTGTAGCAGCAATGCACCCATACGCCACAAACATGACAACAAGCGGAAGGATGAAAAGGAGGAAAAGAAGGATGATGACGTAAGCGATCTCTAAATTCTTATTGGTCCACATCTCAACGCACTGATTAAAAGTGGATTTAAATTAAAAAAAAGTTTAACAATGGTTTTAATTAACGGTATGAATGAAGTGAGATTGAAAAATTCTTTTTCATCGTCATCATTTTTGTCATCATCATAATCACCAATCACATCTCTTCATCTTCATCACTTCTTGTTTTTTTGATTTTAATTCTAACTAACATCATAATAACAATTTTCATCATCATTAACCCTCTACACTTCATCACTATCCCACTGAACATCACCATTATTTTTCTTTACCTCATTATCATACCTCATCATTTCACCATCACTATCTTACCTTTTTAGCATTCCTGAGTGAAACAATCTGGTGGCTGACACCTGTCGGAATTGTGATGAGTATGGCGCCCAGCCAAATTAAGACCAGCATCTTGTAACAGTGCCTTCTCGTCTGCCATTTTCTCGACTTGAGGGGCTGACAAATTGCCCAGAATCTTTCCAAAGAGATGGTGACGTGTGTAAAGACGCACACTCCTACTACTAAGCCTGTTGTGGTAGTAGAAGTAGTAGTAGTAGTAGTTGTAGTAGGTGTGGTGGTGGTGTTTTTGGCGATTGTGTGGTGATGTTTGTGATGATCATATTTGCGTTAGTGATGGTTGTGATGGTTGCAATGATATCTGTTGAAATAACAAGGAAGGATGTAGACGATGGTTGTAAAAATGGCAAAAAAAACTTATCTAATTATGATAATGAAATAAAAAGCAACTGCTGTGATGCGTTAGGGTTAATTTCTATTGTTAGCATCTGAGATGAGGGTGGTCATTATTAATGTGCCGTTGGTTTCATCCTTCTTTGTGAGCTCCTTTCTTGCTCATTCACATTTTTATAAACATTTCTCTGTTTTTCGTTTCTATTATTGTTGTTACTGGTGTTGTTTATACTCTTGCTATTGAGTGTTTTTTATGATAGCCTCATAAACTAGAGTCATCATTAGCATCATCATCATCGTCATCGTCGTCGTCGTCATCATCATCTTTATCTTCTTCGACTTCTTATCGATTTCTTCACCTAAGTCTAAATTATTGATTTATATTGCATAGATAAAAAAAGTCTGAGTTAGAGCCTATCCCGCTTGAACAAATATTGTTGTGTATGTATGTTGTTTGTTTGTATGTTTTGGGCGATTGGGTGACTTGTATGTTTTCTGTCATTATATATAAATATATATATTTATGTGTGTATGTGCGTGTGCGCGTGTGCGCGTGTGCGTGCGAGTGTGTTTACGGTTTTGTGTATGTGTATGCATGTGAATGTAATAATAATATAGTATTTTATGTAAAGCAAGTTAATGTATATATAATAATATTGCTTGCATGCGAATGAAATATGGAGCATTATTGAAAAAGACATTGACGATGAATGCATCGATTTAAAAAGCCAACAACAACCAAACAACAACATAGAAACATTAACGCAACATACTACATGGTCAGATGCATTCGAACAGTCATACAGACATGATGTACCAATTCGTTTTGGCATATGCATAGTCAAGTAAAATATGATGATATTTTATATTAATCATTATTCATATTTTGGCAAAGCATATTAAATAATACACACTTACAATAATGTGAACATGTACAAAAATTTACACACATCAACACACAAATTATACAACTCATTAAAAACCATACGAACATATGCATATCTTGGCGTCGTGATAGCTTAAAAGCCCTTAGTCCTAATTCGCACTGACCGGCTTCAAATACAAAAGGTTCTCTATTCTCATGGTATCATGCGTGTTTTTGTATGTATTTTGTAACACACACACACAGAACAATACACACACACACACAACAACAACTCACACACACACACAACAACAACTCACAAACACACACACACATATGTAACAACCACTTACAATAAGAACAAGGCACACAAAATATATACAAATGGTCTCATAATGGATTTCAAGATGGAGAAGTAGAAGAACTATTTGCTTGAAGTGACGAAACAATTTTATTAAATATTTTTCTCATGAACAGCACATGTTTCATTCTGGAAAGTTCTCTTTGAAACTCTCCGTGATGCTGAAATGTTCTCCAACATTTACTTGTTCTTCACTTCATCAGGCTGACTAGAATGCATGGTCGGTGGTTGGTGGTTTCGAATGGTGAGGATGGATCGTGTATGAAATAAATAGGTTATGTTTTTGTTAGCACAGACAAGCGAAATAGAAACAGAAACAACAAACATTGAGACGCCAATAAAACCAAAGTCGACACATTATATCCGTCAAGAATTCATTCGAAGAAGTGTTGTTTATCAACGCGGCTCTAACAAACACGACTCTTTTTTCTTCTTCAAACTTTAACTTTTTATATATCTACATTTAATCATTTAAATATTTAGTCATAAACACTCAAAACTCCTACACACATTTATGTACGCTCACATAGTCCGCCCTGAATAGTTGAAATATTATGGCTCAGATAGGATTTGAATTTGAACCAGCACAAAACAACAACGCCAAAACATGCACTCATAACGGTTGAGCTAACCCGATGAAAACAATGTTGAGTCATCAAATTTTTATGTGTGGTTAACATACCTATGTCATTTCATCGTAACCATAATCGATATTGTTGTTTTTTATATTACGTAGCACACATTAGTGACGTCATTGCGAAAACTATTATTATTATCATATTATCATTATCATCATCATCATCGACATCACCATCAGCATCATCATCGTCATCGACGTCATCATTACCATCACTATTCCTGACATCATCATCTTTCACCATCATCGTCACTCCCCGCTCCAAATATTTAATCTGCATGCGTTCGTAAATAAGCTACGGTATCTACGTCTGAATGAACACATGCAGATATACACACATACATAAAAAGGTAACGGCAAACAAATAATTTTATATGTATGAATGTATGTATGTATGTATGTATGTATGTATGTATGTATGTATGTATCATAAGTAGGTACCAGCTTGTTTTAATGAATGCTATCATAAAAATTTATTGAAAAAGTATGCTGTAACCAAACAACGCCACAACAAACAAGCAAATGCGTGTATGAAAGAGAAAATGATGTTTGTTTGTTTGGTTGTGTATCTAGTCAGTATGTACGTGTGTCAGCTTGTTTGTTTGCATGTGCGAAGCATAAGTGTGTACGTGTATCTATGTATTTGTTTGTTTGTTTGTGCGTGCATAAGTTTATTAGCTCGCCAAAATATGCATTCTTGATTAGAAATGTTTATGTGTAAAAATCTCATTGTAAAACAAATAGATTAAGCGTACCGTACATACTTACCACATACGTACATAAATACCTACATACATACATACCCATATATACGTGCATACATTTATACATATGCACATTCATACACACAAATGAATTCATATAAATCAACATGGGCGGACACATAGCAAATAAATATTGTTCGGAAAGTATGTGTGTGTGTATGCTGCCCTGCACATTTGTTTGTTTGTGTATTTGTATGTTTGTTTGTTTGTATATTTGTTTGTTTGTTTGTATATTTGTTTTCAAGTTTTAACACAGTTGCGTTGAAAAAACAACTACAAGCCAACAACAGCAATGCTTATTAATCATTCAACGTGTCAACTTAAGCAACAACAATCCATTATTATCATTTTACTTCCGGTTAGTTCGCGATCTTAGACAACACTGTTATCATCATTATCTCCGTCATTACCATCCATTATCAACATTATCATTATTATCTGTCATTATCATCATCATCTTCATCATCGTCGTCATCGTCCTCACCATCAGCTTCCTCTGCATAACTATCATCCGTCATCATGGAGTCGATGACGGAATGATGAAGATGGTAATGAGGATGACAAAATCATGGTGACTGCAGAGTCGTTACTGATTGGAATGCTGCATTATCTCGGTATTTGCAATGCATTAAATGCTTCTTCTTTATTATCTCCCTCCATCTTTGTCTCTCTTTCATTTTTACCTCAGTTTTAATTTTTCTCAATTACTCTCTCTCTCTCTCTTTCTTTCTCTTTTTTTTCGTTTTCTCTTTTTGTTTTTTTGCTGATCCATATTCTCCTGTTTAGGGTTCTGTTTGTCTCTATCTGTTCTGTATTTCTGTTATCTTCCCCTTCCCTTTCCTCTTTCTCTCTCTCTCTCTCTCTCTCTATTTTTCTCTCTTATCTCTTTCCTTGCTCTTTATTTTTTCAATTTTCTTTTTCTTCTTACTTCTAACTCTTTTTTGTTATCTTCTTTCTATCGTTTTAGTTTTTTATTTGTTCGTCCTCTCTATCAGCCCATTTTGTATTTAGATAAGCCTTTGTAATTACCCTTCATTGCGCCAGTGAATGCTTTATAAGGCTTTTTGTACCACATCTTCGTTATCATCGTCATCATCATCATCATCATGGCTAACATCATCATCATCACCATGGTTAACATCATCATCATCATCATCATGGTTTGCTGAATAAACTCATTAATGAATTGAATTATTGAATGGTTAACGTCATCATTATCATCATCATTATTATTGTCCAACAATGATAATTGTTGTTGTCGTCTTCCTTGATCATGTTGTTTAGTTCATGTCATGCTTGTCAATTTCGTTCACAACATGTTTGTATTTTCTAAAAATATTATTTAATCATCGTAAAAGTTGTCGTCGTCATCATTCCATTGTCATCATCGCCATCATTATCGTAATTCAGCAAATCATCATCATTATTGTCATCATCACCAACATCATATGGCCATCATCATCGTCATCATCACCATCATCATATGACCATCATTATCGTCATCATCATATCATCATCATCATCACCTTCATCATATGACCATCATCATCGTCATTATCATCGTCATCACAATCCTCAGTATGTAAACGCCACGATGACTATTTTGAATATCTATTCTTCCGTTATTTCGGCAGAACAATTTCAACATTCAATCGATTCATCTTTAATTTTTTTCATTTCTGTTGCACACACATTCACATGCGCACACACGCACACTTTTCATTTATGTTACATACACACGCACGCACACGCACGAAACACCAAACATAAATATCGACGCACATACTCACACATGCACACACACACACACACACACACACACACACACACACACAGACTGTAACATACACACACTCAAACTGAAACACACAACCACACAAATGCTCATTTGCACACACACGTGCGCACTTACACAAACACACACACACATATGACCATGGTTAAACGATGGAAATGCAATTTTTTATTGACTTTTCATAATAGTGACTTAGTTGAGATATTTTAAAAATTGTATTACAATATCAAAGTAAAATATGAATTTCATTTCCTGTTATTTAACAATTTTATAACAATATAACTATTTATTTCATTTTTACCTAATTTTATTATCTTTTTATTTATTTATATTTTCACTGTTATTATTTTTTTTAAATGAAAAAAAGATTCTTCTTTTGAATATTTTTTCTTACCAAGCCTGTTGGAGATGCTCATTGATGTCTTTGCGTGTCCTGGCGTTGTTTGTCGACAATCATAGAAGTTTATACACCTCATGGCAATTATCATCATTCTTATTCATATTTTTACTATACTTTTTACTTTTTGTTTTTAACGTTAATAATATTGTTAACAAAAACTTTTACTATTATTATTATTATTAATATTATTATTAATATTATTATTATTATTATTATTATTATTATTATTACTGTTATTATTATTATTCATTTAATTATTCATAAATATCGATAGCAAAGTGTGGCCTGTAATTGCTTCAGAGTCCTTTGGCAGTTTTATACTCCTCATAAAGCTGATATTATAGCCGTGCAGTACACGTTATGATTGCTTTTATTTCATCAGTATTTTTATTTTATTGAAAATAATAATAACAATAATAATATATATCAGTATCAGTATCTGAATTTGTATAGCGCCTCTCTTGAAAAGACCTCGGATGCACTTTCCATGATGCATAATGTTGAAGTAACGATGCTTTAAAGCTTTTTCGAGAAGCTGTCGTTTTGTGACGGAACTATCTTTCAATTGCACAGGAAGCGAGTTTTATATTCCAACCGCCAGCACAGAAAATCTTCGTCGTCCAAAATTTGAGGAAAGGATTGGCGGAATGAAGAATCCCCACGGTTCGACGACCTAAGTTGAATACGTCCATGTACCTTGGAAACCGGCATCAGTTGCTCACTCAAACAGACCGGTGCATCACTAGTCAAACAGTCTCTGACCAAGAGAGCGATTTTGAACCTAATCCTTAAGGGATATTTCAACCAACGAAGCTCATCAGGCATGTGAACCGAAATGGGGTGGGACTTTGAAACGTCGGCTATCATTTTTGCTGCAGCGTTTAGTATTGATTGGACACAGTCCTGTAAAAATAAATTGACTCCATACAATATCAAGTTGGAGAAGTCAGCTCTACTACAAACTGTGTTTTTGCTGACTCCAGAGTAAAAAAAACGTCTGATATTATTTTATTCTATGAATTTGATATACAACATATAATATAATATATTTATATTTATTATATTATGTATATAGTGGTAGTAGTTAGTAATAGTATTTTCATCTTCATCATCTGTGTATAGACGGCGATTTTTAATAATTATTTTCTTGGTGTAACGGTTAAGGGGCCTACCTGGTTCGCTTGCTGTCGCAATGACCGGCTTCAAATGCCAAAAGATTCCAGGCCACTATCCATGCAATGTCTATGTATGACGCATACATGTTGTTATTATTATTATAACATTAATAATAATAATAATAATATTATTATTATTATCATCACTGTTATTTGTCTTGTTAATTTTTTTTGCAATAAGCAGTCAGTGTATGTCATATTTGTTAATGTAAATTTGTATTTGTAGAATTAATGTGTGGAAGATTATCTTGTTTTTGTTTTTACACTTCCATGTGAATGTACTTGAGTGTATAGGTTCATCATTTATTATAGTGATGAAACCTTTTAAAAAATTTTGAACTTAAAAATATTACACACACCACGCGCACGCACACACACACACACACACACACACACACACATACACACACACATACATACAGACAAAAACATAGCATGCTTTAAAAAAATTTTATCCCAACTGATAAAAATAAGCATCATCGACGTGATCTCTATGGCGAGGTTCGTTCCCCTCGTTTATCACGCATTAAAATTTGAAAAAATATTCGGTAATAACTGTGTTTGAGTGTATGTGTACGTGTGTGTGAGTTCATGTGTGTGTGTGTGTGAGAGTGCATGGGTGTGTGTTTTTGTGAGTGTGCGTTAGTGTGATATAATCAATTATTCCACAAATAGAAACATGGAATATAATAAGCGTCACACACGCAAACAATAAAAAATTTAATCAAGGAGAGACAAACATGCGAATGAAAAAAATTAACAAGAAACAAGTGTACCGTGAAATTAAAAATTAAGAATAATTTGGTGATGGAATAATTTTTGCAATCATACTTGAATCCTTCTCTGTTGTTATATTAAAAAGTCAAAATGTAAGGAACACATCACTATATAAATGTCGTAACTCTATTGAAATATGATAGTAACCGGTTAATTGAAACACAAGCGAATGAAACCTATTATGACCAAACCTTAACCTTACTAAGTAAGCAAGAGTAATGAAACAAGCGGAACCGCTTAATACGACCGCTAACATAGTAGCCACAAAAATGCTCTACTCAACTGGCAAGAGGTGTGCACTCACTATCTTCCACTTTTAAGTTGCTTTCATTAAAAACTTCGCAGCTTATATTGAAAGTAAAGATGAAAACCTTCTCCCGACCTGGTTCATATTGTTATGTGAAGTGCATTGTTTAATTCTTTAGTTTTTCCATTGGGTTCGCATCTCTAGGATGTGCCATGTAGGTTAAAATTTTGAAATTTCAAAGAGCATACTCAAACGAAATGATGATAAAAAAATTAAGAATTCCTGACCAAAAATAATTTTTAAACTGTTAAGCGCATGGAATATTTTGAAGAAGTTAACTTCAGGTGCCTGTAGAAAATATATATTATTATGAATGTTGCGTTACAATGGTGGTTTTCTTTATTTTCTCTACAAGAAATGTTTTCCTACAAAAAAAATTAATTGCTTGTACAACTCAATTGTTTTTTAGATAATAAATACGGGTTTCTTAATTTATAAAATACTTTGACTATGTACGTCATGATGTGGTCCGATTAACCGACTTTCATTCACCTCGTGATTAAATTATAGGTGATGAAAAGGCATACGTTAAATAGATAGAGTTAATGAAACGTTCTTGGTAATTAACTTCAGCTGAACATAAAATCATTAATGAGGGCATACGTTGATACGTGCGTGAAAACGGACTGTCAAGTAAAAAACAACACGCGAAAAACATACTATAAAACATATAAACACACTCTTTTTAACGTAAAATCACACATAAAAACACACGTGTAAACATAAAAATACACATTAAAACTCACATAGTACACACATTTGAAATCATATACAAACAGACATATAAACTCACATAGAAACACACATACAAACTCACATACAAAACCCACATAATGACGGAAAAACAAATCTTTTTCAAATTATTCAAACCCAAAAAAATGTTTACAACCGCAAGAAACTAAACGCATTAAAATAAAAAAAAGCAGTATAATAGATGATAATTTATGTAAGCAAAGTATTATTTTTATTTGAAAAAATAGGAGAAAGTTGTGTAATATATGCTTCTAGTTAATGGTAGGTGTATATTTATTGTAATTGGGCTATTTTTATTTGACATCTTATCTTAGTCTTTGCCGAAGTATTTATTTTTTACCCAATAATTTATTAGAGATATATTCTTTTTGCGTCATCGTCGTCATCGTCTTTATCACCGTCTTCAACGTTGTTATGCTTTTTACAGTTGTTAAAGAAGTTGATTTTATGCTGATTGAGTCAGTGGTATCAGCAGCACCAACAGAATGAACTGAAGGTTGTAGCCAAATGGAGAAAAGCTTAGGTGATGCCATTTTCAAAAAATTGTTTTATAGAAATTTTTTCAAAAAATTACAACCAAATCATTTTTTCCAACAATTAAAACTTTTCTTGGAAAATATTTATAAAACTGGAAATTTTTTATAAAAAACTGCCTACGCAAATACAGTAGTGATTGACTGATGATCATATAAACAGCTAACTCGCATAAAGTTGCTGACAGGACAGTATCCACCACATTCATTCCATCCGGTCATTCAACTCTTTAAAATTTTCCATTTTAAACATCAATCATCTGATTTTTTTCTTACAATTTATATCATCACCATCAGCATGGTGGTATTAAACTGTGATAGCAACAATGACATGCCATTTTCTACATAATAAGGACAAAACAACGGAGGTTCTTCGCGGTTTTCGGGTTCGAACGCGAATGAATCATTACTTATCATACACAAAAAAATGTAAATCGTTGGTGTATGAGACTATTTCATGATTTTAAATTATTGCTGTTGTTTTTGTTGTTATTATAATTATAATTATTATTATTACTATTATTTTCATTATTATTATTATTGTTGTTGTTGTTGTTTTTGTTGTTGTGTTGTTGTAATTGAAATTCTTACTCATAAATCATCAAATGCACTTAAAGTTTAATAACATTGTATGTGAAAATTTTAAATCAACAAAAAACCATTAAAAATAGGGATGCAAATGAAAATAAAGAAAAAAGAAATAAAAAACAAAATAGAGAGAGAGAAAAAGGGAGAGAGAGAAAAAAGCAAAAAAAAAGTAGAAACAAGGGAAATGGTGGTGGGAAAAAATGGATTTTCAAAAACAAAGTGTGTTCTCTCACACATGTTGGATGAAAGATGATTTTTTTTATCAAATCATCCTCATCGTCATCGTCATCATCATCATCGTCGTCATTCTCCTCCTTCTCATCGTCATCATCGTCATAATCAAAATCTTCATTATTATCGTAATCAATACCGCCAACATAATTTTATTAGAGAAACTTCAGACGTATTTAATCATCATAAGCTTCATCATCTGAAACGTCATCATGTAAACATCAGCCTCACAAACCTTATCAACTCAATCAATCACTATTAACCTCTACTGTTACATCATGGAAATTTTATCACCATCTACTACATTATCAACATCGTCATCATCCTCATCATCCTCATCAACATCCTCTTTCTCATCATCTTCCTCCTCTTCCTCATCATCTTCTCCATCTTCTTTATCATTTTTCTCCTCTTGTTCATCATTATCATTAACACTTCGTGATAAACAACAACAGCATTCTCATCAACACGACCCTCCCCTTCCGGATGAATATTGTGATCATTATCATTACCGGAAGGATGACAAGTATCATCATCATCATCAATATTATGCAATCTTGATCTCCGTCATCCTCCTCATCATCTGCTTCCTCATCAACCATAACTTTACCATCTTTTTATTTATCATCATCACCCTCATTTTCATCATCATCAACAACAACATCATCATCACCATCAACCCTAGCAGGATGAAAAGCATCGTTATCATCATCAACGATGTCTTGATGATAATCATATAAATTGTTATTCTTTGAACTAATAAGCCTAGTGGGAAATGTAACGATCTTACTGATGCTGATGATGATGATGAGGAAGAGGAGGAAGAGGAGGAAAATGATGATGATGAAGATGATGATGATGGTAATGATGATGAT
>NW_008705459.1:3781641-3784823 GCF_000326865.2 Helobdella robusta | reverse complement strand
TGATATGTGTGTTGTTACAGATGTAGGTGTGTGTGTATGTCTGGTTGTTATGTGTATGTATTGGTATGTATGTGTTTGTTTGTTTGTTGTGTTGATAAGAGACAGTTCTTGGTGTTGATGTATGAAACAGAGTACAGATATGAAAGTAGCTCCACCAATTAAGTAACAGACTGCGAGTGAGTGTGTTTTCAATTTTATGCCTGATTTTATGTTACTCCTTCCTCTTGCTTGCGAGCTTTTGACCTAGGTTGTTTGTTAGGCTGTCTGCATGTGTGTATGTATGTGTGTGTGTGTGTGTTTGTGAGTGTCTGTGCATTTGGTTGTTTTGGTTGTCTACACGCTTGCACTCAAATTTGTGCACTTTATTTTCATTCAAACATAAAATTTTTCCCATCAAAATTTTTAAAGAAATTTTTTGGAAATGTTCATAGTCTTTCTTGGATTCCAATTTTTTCAATTTTTATATCTGAAAACAATTAGAAAATATAATGCACTGTTTAGCATGGTCGTACCATTATGATATTGTATTGTATTGTGATGTTTTCTATTTCTTGTAAGAAATTCTATTTCTAATACTGTTACTTGATCTTATAACATTAGCAGTACTACCAGCACATACACGTCAGCCACTAATCCTATTGTTAACGATTTCTTTCTGGGAGACTTTGAGTTATATTAATCTCGACAGACCATCCTCTGTGTGGGTATGCAAAACTGCACGTTCACCAAGATGACAATAAACAATAAATTTGTGTGTGTGTGTGTGTGCGTGTGCGTGCGTGTGTGTTTGTGTTAGTATTTAAGTGTGCCGTTGGGTTAGCGGAGTATAAACATGTCAGTCCATGAAATTACATATCGTCTGGTAAATCAAAAAAATGTGTTTCATTTTATAAGACTCTCTCTCTTTTCATTTTTTGTGTAATTTTTGTTTGAATATGTGATTGAATATATTGTGTCCATTTTTATTCATAAAACAAAATCAAAAAGATGTATTTCTTTCAAAAAAGTTTTTAAAACCTTACAATTTCATTCTCGTCCGAAAATGTTTGAAAGAAAAATAAATACGATGAAATTTTTGATTTTAACTGATTAACTGATTAAATTTCTCTATCGAATGCTTATAATTTTGACATGCATGTAAGAAACAAACTGTGTGGGCAGAACTACTTAAATAGCATCTCCAAGAAAAAAAATATTTTGAGAAAAAAAAAAATATTTTAAAACTTTGCATTANACGCACGAGAAAAAGAGGAAGAAAGAAAAAGAGTAAAGAGTAGAAAAGAAAAAAGAAAGGGAGAGGTAGAGAGGCAGAGAAAGAAAAAGAGTAGTAATAAAATACTTTATCACCTGTCTAACATTTTTTATTCAAATCCATCCATCTATTATTTAGTGCAATGCATCTCATAGGTGATAAAAAAGTTTTGATGGTGATGGTAAAGATGGTGTTAGTGAAGATGATGGTGAAGATGATGATGATAATGGTGTAGAAGCAGATGATGATAATGATGATGATGACGTAAATAAATAAAAAACGTACAAGAACATGGATTAACATGAATGAACATGGATGAACATGGAAAAACATGGATGAACATAGATGAACATGAATGAAAATAATTAAAAATAACTTAAATAAACACAAACAATCAAGGATGAACAAAAGTAAACCCGATTAAATATGAAAAAATTGAATGGACAAAGATAAACATCAACGAACGTGAACAAACACGAGTGAACCGGAAAGATGAACATGAAAGAACACGAATGTTTACGAGTTAGATGACTTTGAAAAAACCTTTGCATAGCGTGCGTGCGGTTTTGGCGAGGGAATGTAAAATCGATTTGATGGATGGATGGATCGCCGATATGTAAATCGGCAATAAACGTGGAAAAAATATGAATGGCACAAATAAATAAATAAAATAAAATATATAAAAATTATAAATAATAATAAATTTATTACTCATATCCGTTTTATTTCTATTTGCAGTCGGATGATAAGGACACCCATGTTAACATTAAAAAGTTAATGGGTAAATACATAGATGAATAGTTTTATCTATCGTTATAGATATGCGTGTGTGTGTATGTGTATGTGTGTGTGTGTGTGTGTGTATGAATGAGTGAATTTGTGAGTGTGTGTGTATATGTGTGTATAAGTGTGTATATGTATGTCTGGGTAAATATCTATGTTTGAGTGTGTGTGTGTGTGTATGTGTGAGTAGTGTGCGTGCGTTATCAGTTTTATTAATGATACCAAAAAAAAACTTCTCACATCATCAACATCAATCATGATACCTATTAGAAAAAGAAGCATTACCACCGCAACTAAATCACGCGTTACTTCATAACACCACTTACTTATATTGTTATTACTTTTATAGCCTTTACTACTTTTACTAAAGCACTCGTAAAATATCGCAGGTCTCGACAATAATACAAACATCAAAAACCGGAAGAGGAAGTAGACGTAATGGTTGCCACCTCAACAAGATGGCAGATATATAATGGCGCCAAATGTGTTTCCGTTTTGAAGGAACCTACAGAGACTTCAAATTTTAAAATTGCTTACAATGGGAAGGAGATTACAATTCTGTTTGAATGGAGAAAAAAATATTTAAGTTGTGTGAGATTTTTGCATGTGTTTGTCTGTGTGTTTTTGTGTGTACGTGTGAATGTTATTTTGTGTGTGTGTATCTGTGTGTGTTTGTGATTCTCTATTTTTGTGCATGTTTAAGTAGGTACCGGCAGAGAAAATGAATTATACAAAATAAATAGATCAAACTTATCTTATGAAATTCAATGAAAAATATAGAATAAATATATAAATGAATTAATGAGTGAATAAATGAATGAATTATTAAAAAAAGGAATAATTAAATGAATGAAAGAGTGAATGAATAAATGTGTGAGTGATTGAAAGAATGAAAGGTTCAGCAAATGATTGATTGTAGGAATGAATGACTAAATAAAAGAAAAAGCGTATGAATAAAAATGCAAAGGTTGGAGAGCAATAAAGATTGCGTAATCACTCAACAGTCAGGTTTTTACTCGCAGTTTTGATTGCATTACAGCAACGTACCACCAAGTATGTTCTTTTCAATGTGTGTGTGTGTCTCTGTTTGTAGGTCTGTGTATGTTTGACTGTGTGTGTGAGTGTGTGTGTGTGTAACTGTATGTAA